>NC_089273.1:9179508-9373681 GCF_963678975.1 Dysidea avara | reverse complement strand
CACCACAGCTATATGACATTGGAAAGGTAAAGTCCAGTAAATATTTTCAAATGCAGGCCAAAGTGTTCAGTGCGGTAGCATCTACACCAAATGACATCGTGGCTGCAGGAGAGCAAGCACTAGTGGATTTATACAGTGGAAGTACAAAGGAAGGATTAAACTCTCTCCAATACAAGCGTTTTTGTGAATAGGTAGCTAAAAGTACTACAGTTGTTATTCCACAAACTTTGCCACCTACTTCAGCTGCTGCTAAATATCACAGTATCCATGTATAATTCCAACACAAGAGTGGAAAGGTGATGCCAGTGAAATGCAGCCAACTGCATGGGGGTAGAAAGACTATGATGGTATACTGATGCCTGTGCTAACTGGTCTATCACTTGCTCCAGATGAGCTGTTGAAAGTGATTAGATGTAACTGCCACACTGACTGCAGCAGCATGAGATACACTTGAAACAAATACAAGGTGAAATGCTCTTCTGTTTGTGGCAACTGCAAGGGAACAGGCTGCACCAACTCAGACACCTCAATCCATGAAGAAGATGATACAGATACCAACACTAGTACTGAATGAAAGCGAAACTTACCATTTATATACACAAGGGAATAGATTATCCCTTACCACGGCCATGGTTAACGTGTGTCATTGTGTATGTACCTAACTTAACTTGTACAATGTCAGGTTTCGAGTTGTAAAGAATTAAATCCATCTTCATGACAATGGAGAATGAAAACAACCGAATTGTATATAAAGCTATGCTATTTCTCGGTTTCCATGGTAACACATGCACCTTCTAGTCTTCATTATGACCCTCTGTTATGAAAATAGTCCCTTGCCATGGGAAAACTATCATTAGACAAGCAATAAATAGCTTAAACCAAAATTTAATTAAGTGCGTGGGTGGGACTAAATAATATTAGTTTTGCCCAGTAAAATGGTGATAACTTTAGAACAGATTAAGCTATGGATACCAAACAAGTGTCATCTTGTTCCTTATAGTGAGAGCAATCATTTGATACCAAATATAAATAATTTGGATAATGTATAGCTGAAATAGAAGCACAAATCCAAATTTTTTGCTAAAAATGGCAAAAAAGGTCATGCAAAAGGTCACTTTCCCCATATGGGATTTTCCGGGACTTTTGATATGTTATAGAGCACATTTGTCTATGCTAGAAACTGTTGAAACCATTTGTGTTGCAATTAGTTAAAGGTTGACCCCTTTTTTTTCATAAAATGACTGGACTATAAAGGATAAATCACATGTTAAATAATCCCAAAACCGGCCATAAGACGGCTTTGGTGTATACAAATACAAAAAGAAGTGATATCTAATACAAAACAGCCAAGCTGTAAAAAAAGGTGTGGCCCCAAAAAGGCTATGGTGAAAAAAGATATGAAATCCAAGGTGGCAGCCAAGAAATGGCTGTGATGGTAGGTTAATGGTAAAATTTTATAATGACAATTCTGGTGAAATTGGTGCCTCTTGGTCTTGGCACCAAATTCACCTGAATTGTTGTTATTAAAATTTTTACCATTAACCTACCATCACAACCATTTCTCAGCTGCCACCTGGGGTTTCATATCTTTTTTCACCATGGCCTCTTTGGAGGCCGCATCATTTTTTTACAGCTTGGCTGTTTTGGATTAGATATACTGTATATGTAACCGGATTTCACATAGCCCGGCTTCCACACACACAAAATCAAACTTACGTTTTTACCAGAAATGGATTACTGGTCTAATACACTATCATATTCTACTCTGTATTTCCTTCAGGACTGGCAGGTCTGGTTTCTGCAGCAGCTTTCTTCCGACCCTGTCAAAGCCACGGGTTGAAGATAGGTGCCATTAAATGGCCATGGCTTTGTTGTAATGGTGTGTAGTGAGCTGGGACTTCATAGAGAGCTTGCAAGTACTGTTCGCAATCAAGTTGGAGTGATTTGAGGGCCATAGAAGGCCATGAAGGGCCAAAACTTGGCCTCTGGATTCCATTCATCTTCTTGCTCCATTGTATACTCCTAAATTAAGCCCACCCACCACCCACCATCCCTGCCCCTATTACAACCACCTGTGATATTATTACCTGCTCGAAAAAAAGCGGCATATTATGGGTATCAGAAATTTATACACCTACACAGTGATAGCTAGTAAATCGATGAATAATTGGCGCAAATTTTGTTTGCACGGCTGTAGGCACTGGGAAGTTACTACACAATGATTACTTAAAATTGCCATATCTCCTAATGAAGCTTTGTGCGTTGAAGCTGGGTTTTGTCAAATTCAGTCACATATCTGACCATCTCAGCAAAAACCAGACTTGTTCGTGCAATTAAATTTTTTTTTATTTACTCAACATTATTAGCAGTGTTCAAGGAATGGATCACCAAAGTTTTAGCCTTCTGTGGTGTGTAGTTTTAAAATTATAGTACGAAGAGTAAGATAATCGATTTGTACAGCGACTGAAAATAAACTACAGGCATTTACATTCACAGTCATAACTTTCATTTGGATTAGTCTACAACATTGCAATTTGGCTTTAAATGTTCACCATGGATCAGCACATTAGAAAAAGTATAGTTTTAGCCCTGTAGACACTTGCGCATATGAATATGAAACTGGTTGGTAGAAGAAACAATGACGATCTTGTTTACGTTTACTGTATCGTAAACTAACGCATGTGACACGCATACAGGTGAAGCTACAGAAATGAAACAAAGCTTTTTGAACTCTCCATGAGCAGGCAAATAAGATGGTATATAGTTTTAATCGATTTAAGTCTTCCTTCTTCGAATACTGTCCCGATAATAACTTGCGTATTTTTCTTTGTAGCATGCGTAATTTTATGGATTATTTATAAATTTCGTTTTTCTCAATACGCATGCTTGTGTGGTTTTTGCTGAGACGGTTGCATATTGACTTTTTATCATCAATTTGTTACCACTACCACTAGAAGACTGCAGAAATTTCTAACAGATTTGCAATTGTGCTGATCCAAGAACACCTACTTGTGGCCATTTAGTGTTTTGTCTCAAATTCAAAGTTCTACACTGCCCAGATTTCCACAGTGTGCTGTTCTATAACCACTAATAAAGCTGTGGTCATATTAAATAAATTATTCTACATGTATGAAAAATATAGAATTACGTGTACAATGAATGTCTTGTGCAAAAAACATGTGCATCCACTTGAAGTGTTTATTGTTGCACCGATATCCACATTAGCCGATTATTCCAGAAACCGATATTAAGCAACATAATTAGCCTATAACAATAACTTATCCGATATACACTAGTAACACTAACACTCATCCTCATCATTATTAAATGACTCATATTAGTGACATAAGTATTGATATACAGCTTTTTCTAGGCTAAAATGTCAAGATAGATATACCACAAGTAAAGCTACTCATGGTAAACAGGTTTTAAGTACATTTTACTACTGCTATACAGTAGAGACAGGTGGCTGGTACTACATAGAAACCTAAAATCTCAGTTTACTGTTGGGAATGGCCTAAAACCTGACAGTTTTTTGGGGGGTAGGTAAAAACAGTGGACCTGGGACCAGGGGACCCACGGAAATCCAACTCTTCTTGGAATTTTTTATACGTCACAGTATTCTATACATGTACTAGGTACCTCTGCAAGGAGTCTTGCATGGCCAATCCACTTTTCCCCCCTCGCGACATCTCCGAGTCACATGATGTTTACACTAATTAGAAATTATAAGTGCCTCTGAAAAAGTGTCTGAAGCTGACTGCATTAATTATAGGTCACTCGCTATTTTCCCAGAGTATTTGTTTGCACAATGTGTCTAAACTTTAGTAGCTAGGTGACATAATAGACTGGCATGCTCAGTGTGCAGCAGGTGAGCAATAACCAGCTAAGCCAAGCTAAGCAAGTTCCAGCAGCTCTTCATACGTCATGGTGATTTGCACAATGTTCCTAAACTACCTAGTAGCTAGCGGCATAATAGACTAGTATGCTTACTGTGCAACAGGCAGTGGCCTATAAATGCATTCAGCTTCAGACACTTTTTAGAGGCGCTTATAATTTCTAATTGGTGTAAACATCGTGCGAGATGCCACGAGGGAAAAAAAAGTGGATTGGCCATGCAAGGCTACTTGCAAAGGTACCTAGTGCAAGTATAGAATACTGTGAAGTGTATAAAATTCCAAGCAGAGTTGGATATCCTCAGGTCCCCTGGTCCCCAGGTCCACTGTATTTACCTACCCTTTTGTTTCTGGACATGGCTTGTAGTCACTGCTAAACCATATCAACACATAACTTAATTAAAATGCCAAGTAACTTATGTCTAGCCTCCCCCACATTATTATATGCAGATGGAGATTAACATCAGCTTTGATTTAATCAAAACTGATTAATTGGCTAGTAGCCAATATTGGCCCAATACCGATTATCAAACCGATTATCAGTGCAACACTAGAAGAAGTGTTATAGAGATTTTTGAAGGGGTTCCCCTAAGTATATCACATGATCATTATCAGCCTGGTTGTACTTGTTCTTAGTTATAGTCCAACAATGCAGTTTACGGTGTAGACTGTCAAGAATTGTTTGTGTGTTGCCATGAATTTTTTTGTGTGTGATGGTTTGGCAGGAGTTTATGTGGTCTGGTGCCGCCTCTTCGCAAAAACAAACTGTTCACAAATGTATACAGATCGCCTTAACAATGCAATGCTTTGAAATGATATTGGAACTGTATTTTGTAAGACCCTTACTTTTTGCGAAGGGTGGACTGTCCTAGACTAGAGTTGATGAAGGTAGGGCTAAGAACTGTGATGGTAGAACAAATGCACACGCCGCCTATGCCATTATTACAATATGAAAATTAGAAATACGTATTATGACATCAAAATAATTAAATTGATTTAAGGTAACTGGTAATGAGTTTTGTTCTTGTATTGTCCTTGAGAAGAAACTGTTTTGGTAAAATTTAGTTGATAATGTAGGGAGAATAAAGTATACTGGCATGTTCCATTTGTGGGTGAACCAACAGTTACCAAAGTTTTTGCACAATGGTAAGATAATTTCCAGAGTAGAGTTCAGGGAAAAATAACCAGCATACAGTAGTTATATCAGTAAAGAGTTTTGCACAATGGGATGTTTTATTAGAGTGTTGACTGTGTAGTACATTATTTTCAGTAGTCTGTAATCTGAATTCAGCTACATAATAACAGCTCTAAATATGCATACATAGCTAGCTGTGCAGTAACTGTAGCCATGAACTAATTAGGCACCTGCCAATTAAACACTGTCTTAAGTATTTCATATTTGGTTGTTACATGTTTGTTCTAACTTTTATTCAACTGCTTTAGTAGAACAGGGGGTATGGTCAACTACTTGAATCCCAATACTGATTGATTACTCATGTGCAGCCAATAATTTGAATGCATGAATCACATTTATGATTGCCAAATGTTGTACTATTGTACAGTAAATAATCAAGCTATGTGTTGCAAATTTTATTTTGTTTAGAATTGTGATTCATTCCATCAGTACTTTTTCAGAGTTGCAGTTTTAATCATGGGAAACACTCAGCCTTCTCAACCTTTGAAAGGTAATATTTAAATGTATTCTAACTTACATAAATGTAAGATATGTATCATACACACAATTATAGTATGTACTATTATATTTATTATCATTATTTATTTATTTCTTTATTATGGATTTACAGCACAAGTATATACTAAAAGTCTGTAGGATACCTGGTCCTCCATCCTGTTTAAAGATGCTATATAATTATGTTTGAAAAGACACAGAAAGAAGAGAAAATACACGATTGAGCCTTGGCAGCCTTGATCCTCCATAGCAGGGATTGTTAAATCTTGGGCTTTCTGACAAACAATAACTAGCCTCATTTCTTCTTTATCTTGTTAGTATTGTTTGTTATAATCAAGCCCAAAACTACCTTCAAAGTGATCCTAAACTTTACAACAATTTTAAAATAGTGTTTTGTTGACCAACTGATGCCCTCAGCTAAGTGTAACATGACTATGGTTAAGGCTAGAGACTTTATTTCCCCACTGTTTGATGTTGCTTTGTCCCTAGATGTGCCTTTTGCCAACCACAGAAGCTACACATGCATGAATCATGGACTTACCTTTGTGTCTCATTTTTTTCTCAATTACCGTGTAAGTGTTGATTCACAGTAACATCACATACTGTAGCTTCAATACTGGTTTAATTTCATGAGAACCATCCATAATTTTTGTAATGATTTTTTTTTACTTGCAGAGGTGCTTCTCATGTTGCTCTATGTTTGCAACACTGTATAATGGGTGGAACATAGCATAAAATGAAGTAGAATAGTTATGTCGCTTTTTTCGTAATAGGTAGCTGGGACCAGTGTTGAAATAACGTATCACAATCATACATTATCCAGACAATACATGGAATGTCTGAATAACTTTCTATTTATCCAGAAAAATTGTCCAGACAAAAAAAAGCCAGTGAAGACACTGCTAGGAATGGTTGCGTAAGCATATGGTGGAGAAGTGGGTGTCTGAAAATGATAAAAGCATTCAGATGATATGACTGTTGTGGTTTGAAACAGCGTATTAGGAGCACATGAACATGCTAAAATGGGAAGTTTGACATAAGTTTAGTGATAAGCTCTGTTCAATGCGAAATTATAGGCCGGATTTTATTGAAGGCACAGCCATTATTCATGCTTTGACCTTCAAGGATCATGTGGCAACTAATATGCACAAGCAAACAATGGCATTGGAGGCCAAGGAGATAGCCAGTAGCTTGATGGAATATGCACCAATTGCAAGAGCAATGGCTCAAACCAACCTTAGCAAGGTTCCAGGGCTCCAGAGGTTCCAGGGTTTCAGCATTTCCAGGGTTCCAGAGGTTTAATGTTCTAGTGGTTCCACACTGTCAGGTTCCAGAGTTACAAACGTTCCAGAGGTTCCAGGGATCCAGAAGTTTCAGAGTTCCAGAAGTTCTATGGTTCCAGAGGTTGCACGGTACCAGAGCTTCTATGGTTCCAAATGTCAGAGGTTCCAGATTTCCAGAGCTTCTATGGTTCCAGAGGTTGCAGAATTCCAGAGCTTCCTGGTTCCAGAAGTTTCAGGATTCCTGAGGTTCAAGGGTTCTAGAGGTTCTATTGTTCCAGAAGTTGAAGGGTTCTTGAGGTTCTTGGGTTTGAGAAATTCCACGGTTCTAGAAGTTCCAGGGTTCCAGAGGCTTCAGGATTCTAGAGGTTCCAGAGGTTGCAGGATTCCTATGGGACCTTGAACCTCTTGAATCCTGGAGCCTCTTGAACCCTGGAATTTCTGAAGCTCTGTAACTTCTGGATCCCTGGAACCTCTAGAACTCTGGAACCTCTGGAACCTTGGATTTTCTGGAACCTCCAGAACCCTGGAACATCTGAAACCCTGGAACTGCTGGAACCCTGGAACCTCTAGAATCCTGGAACTACTGGAACCCTGTAACTTCTACTAGTACCCTGTAACTTCTGGAACCTCTGGAGCCATAGAAACTCTGAACCCCTTGAACTTTTAGAACCTCTGGAATCCTGGAACCTCAAGAACACTGGGACCCTGGAACTTCTGGAACTCTGGAATGTCTGGAACCATGGAACCTTTGGAACCCTGGATTCCTGGAACCTCTAGAGCCTTGGAATCTCTGAACTTCTAGAACCTCTGGAATCCTGGAGCCTCAAGAACTCTGGGGCCCTGGAAGTTATGGAACTGAAATGTCCGGAACATTTGGAACCTTGGAACCTCTGGAACCATGGAACCTGTAGAGCATTGGAACCTATGGAACCCTGGAACTTCTAGAACCTCTGGAATTCTGGAACCTCTAGAACCCTGGAACTCTAGAACCTCTAGAATCCTGGAACCTCAGGAACCTCTGAACCTCTAGAACTCTGGAATCATGCAGCCTTTGGAACTTGTGTAACCCTACTATACAATATGGTACAGCTTAACTATAACTTCACACATGCATGGTACCCCATGCATGATAGCATGTGTGAATTCGTGTGGAACTACAGCCAGCCACTCATTAAAATATAATCTAATCAAAAACAGCCAAGCTGTAAAAAAAGGAGTGCGGCCCTTGAAAAGGCTATGGTGAAAAAAGATGTGAAATCCAAGGTGACGGCCAAGAAATTGCTGTGATGGTAGGTTAATGTTAAAAATTTTAATAACGACAATTCAGGTGAATTTGGTGCCGCTTGGTCAATTGGCACAAAATTCACCTGAATTGTCATTATTAAAATTTTTACCATTAACCTACCATCACAGCCATTTCTTGGCCGCCACCTTGGATTTCACATCTTTTTTCACCTTAGCATTTTCAAGGGCTGCATTCCTTTTTTTACAGCTTGGCTGTTTTTGATTAGATTTCACTTCTTTTTGTATTTGTATACACCAAAGCTGGCCTATGGCCAGCTTTGGGGCTTTTTAACCTATATTTTTGTCTTTACCACAGGAAAAAGAAAAAGATGAAGCAGATTTTATAAATACTTTAAACTCATTCTGATTTTATCAGTAAATGTACAAATTATATATATAATGCATATATTTATTACATGTCAATTAATCCCCACAGGATAATTTGCAGCTGATCTCTCTACTGGGTGACTTGAAATGTAGCTGAACTCTCTACAGGGTGATTTGCTTTTACATAGATGAACTCTTTACAGGATTCTCTCTACAGGGTGACTTGACTCTAGCTGAACTCTCTGCAGGGTTATCTGTTTGTAGTTGAATTCTCAACAGGGTGATTTGTTTGCAGCTAAACTCTCTACAAGGTAACTTCTTCTAGCTGATCTGTCTACAGGGTGACTTGTTTCTAGCTGGTCTCTCTACAGGGCGATTTGTTTGTAGCTGAATTCTCTACAGGGTGATTTGTTTGCAGCTGAACTCTCTACATGGTGGTTGCTTTGTAGCTGAACTCTCTAAAAGGTGACTTCTTCTAGCTGAACTCTCTACAGGGTGATCTTTTCATAGCTGAACTCTCTACAGGATGATTTGTTTGTAGCTGAACTCCCTACAAGGTATCTTCTTCTAGTTGATCTTTCTACAGGCCGATTTGTTTGTAGCTGAGTTCTCTACAGGGTGTTTGTTTGCAACTGAACTCTCTACATGGTAGTTTCTTTGTAGCTGAACTCTCTACAATGTGACTTCTTCTAGCTGAACTCTCTACAGGGTGACTTGTTTCTAGCTGAACTCTCTACAGGTGATTTGTTTGCAGCTGAACTCTCTACATGGTGGTTTCTTTGTAGCTGAACTCTCTACAAGGTAACTTCTTCTAGCTGATCTTTCTACAGGGTGATTTGTTTGTAGCCGAATTCTCTACAGGGTGATTTATTTGCAGCTGAACTCTCTACATGGTGGTTTCTTTGTAACTGAACTCTCTACAGGGTGATTTGTTTGTAGCTGAACTCACTATAGGGTGATCTGTTCGTAGCTGAACTCCCTACAAGGTAACTTATTCTAGCTGATCTTTTTACAGGGCGATTTGTTTGTAGCTGAGTTCTCAACAGGGTGATTTGTTTACAGCTGAACTCTCTGCATGGTAGTTTCTTTGTAGCTGAACTCTCTACAATGTGACTTCTTCTAGCTGAACTCTCTACAGGGTGACTTGTTTCTAGCTGATCTCTCTACAGGGTGACTTGTTTCTAGCTGAACTCTCTACAAGTGATTTGTTTGCAGCTGAACTCTCTACAAGGTGACTTCTTCTAGCTGATCTCTCTACAGGATGACTTGTTTCTAACAGAACTCTCAACGGGGTGATCTGTTCATAGCTGAACTTTCTACTGGGTGATTTGTTTGCAGCTGAACTCTCTACATGGTGGTTTCTTTGTAGCTGAACTCTCTACAAGGTAACTTCTTCTAGCTGATCTTTTGACAGGACGTGTTTGTTTGTAGCTGAGTTCTTTACACGGTGATTTGTTTGCAGCTGAACTCTCTACATGGTAGTTTCTTTGTAGCTGAACTCTCTACAATGTGACTTCTTCTAGCTGAACTCTCTACAGGGTGACTTGTTTCTAGCTGATCTCTCTACAGGGTGACTTGTTTCTAGCTGAACTCTCTACAGGTGATTTGTTTGCAGCTGAACTCTCTTACATGGTGGTTTCTTTGTAGCTGAACTCTTTACAAGGTAACTTCTTCTAGCTGATCTTTTTACAGGGCATATTTGTTTGTAGCTGAGTTTTCTACAGGGTGATTTGTTTGCAGCTGAACTCTCTACAATGTGACTTCTTCTAGCTGAACTCTCTACAGAGTGACTTGTTTCTAGCTGATCTCTCTACAGGGTGACTTGTTTCTAGCTGAACTCTCTACAGGTGATTTGTTTGCAGCTGAACTCTCTACATGGTGGTTTCTTTGTAACTGAACTCTCTACAAGGTAACTTCTTCTAGATAATCTTACTACAGGGTGATTTGTTTGTAGCTGAATTCTCTACACGGTGATTTATTTGCAGCTGAACTCTCTACAAGGTGACTTCTTCTAGCTGAACTCTCTACAGAGTGATTGATTTTTTTGCAGCTGAACTCTCTACATGATGGTTTCTTTGTAGCTGAACTCTCTACAGGGTGATTTGCTTGTAGCTGAACTCTCTACAGGGTGATTTGTTTGCAGCTGAACTCTCTACATGGTGGTTTCTTTGTAGCTGCAAGGTAACTTCTTCTAGCTGATCTTTTTACAGGGCATATTTGTTTGTAGCTGAGTTCTCTACACGGTGATTTGTTTGCAGCTGAACTCTCTACATGGTTGTTTCTTTGTAACTGAACTCTCTGCAGGGTGATTTGCTTGTAGCTGAACTCTCTACAGGGTGATTTGTTTGCAGCTGAACTCTCTACATGGTGGTTTCTTTGTAGCTGCAACGTAACTTCTTCTAGCTGATCTTTTTACAGGGCATATTTGTTTGTAGCTGAGTTCTCTACACGGTGATTTGTTTGCAGCTGAACTCTCTACATGGTAGTTTCTTTGTGGCTGAACTCTCTACAATGTGACTTCTTCTAGCTGAACTCTCTACAGGTTGACTTGTTTCTAGCTGATCTCTCTACAGGGCGACTTGTTTCTAGCTGAACTCTGTACAGGTGATTTGTTTACAGCTGAACTCTCTACATGGTGGTTTCTTTGTAGCTGAACTCTCTACAATGTGACTTCTTCTAGCTGAACTCTCTACAGGGTGACTTGTTTCTAGCTGATCTCTCTACAGGGTGACTTGTTTCTAACTGAACTCTGTACAGGTGATTTGTTTTCAGCTGAACTCTCTACATGTTGGTTTCTTTGTAACTGAACTCTCTACAGGGTGATTTGTTTGTAGCTGAACTCTCTACTGGGTGATCTGTTCGTAGCTGAACTCTCTACAGGGTGATTTGTTTGCAGCTGAACTCTCTACATGATAGTTTCTTTGTAGCTGAACTCTCTACAAGGTGACTTCTTGCTATGTAATATAATTCTACAATGGAGTGAGTTATAAACGTAGCTGAATGCTCTATTAGGGTGACTGTTCTATTAGAGTATCTCGATCTCGCCTTTGCTACACGTAGTTGCCTTTCAAATCATAACTCAGTGGTTTGTAATCCGATTCTTCTGTACTACGGCAAGGACTTTCTATGATGATTATTCCAGCTACATACTGATTTTCAGCTCATTGCTCTAAGCGGTTTGCCTGGTAGATGTGAAAACTAATAGTTTTTTATTCATAAAAATCGATCGCGTAATTTTGACACAGGTTGGGTTTTGTGTCATATCTCCATGGTCTTTATCTCAATTCCTTTTAAACCTCAAAAAGGCACTCCTACGATGGTTACTCCATCTACATATCAATTTTCAAGTCATTCCTCCAAGGGGTTTACCCTGTAGGGGTGACAGACCTTCGACCTTATTTTATGCACATAATTGGTCATAACTCCGTGAATGTTCATCGGATTCCTACCAAAGTTGGTACTGAGATCCGCCGTAATGAGCCCTTCAAGTGTGCCAAATTTCAGCCCTATCCGAGTACGCATTCGTGTTTTATGGTAGATTTTGCGAAATGTGCGAAATGAAGAAGATGAAGGAGAAGAAGAAGAGAAAAACGAAGAAATCAAAACGAAATTTTGTTCGCTCGTATCTCGGAAATGGCTTGACCGATTTTCTTCAAATTTAGTATGTAGACTCACATAACTGGCCGGCACTTCTGTAGCACATTTGGTTCCAATCGGATAAGGGATCACAGAGCTACATAGGTGTGAAAATAATGTTTTCTTTCTTCCTGTTAATATACTCACGGTGTGGCGCGGGCTTCTTGGGCCGTGTCTTGATTTCCACGCAAACGAAATATAATTTCCACGCAAACGTCAGTGATATTAAATTGTATAATGTCAACTCACGATAAACTGTCTACAGCTGATACATTTGCGTGGCTAGCTACGTATTTCGTGAATTGTCCCTACTGTAGCTATACAAGTACATGATATAATTATTATATTTCTCTTGCTTACTTGAATGTTCTGTTGCAGTGTCATGTTCACGGAGCATCAGGCATCTATTTCACTACGTAAAATCTGGATTCAGTAACTTTGGATATAGCCAGCATTGTTATCAAGCCATCATCTCCATGAAGAAACTCATCTCACATAGCTACATACGTATGTACGTTCCTCACTTATCAAGATGCTGCTGATAAGTGAGGAACGTATCAGCAGCATCTGAATTGTGATATAAACCCTGTACGCCTAGCCTAAGCCAGGACTGTTGAGAGCAGTAAGTCTAAAGGTGACTGTCACATTGTGATTGTGGTTTTATTTAGGCATTCACGTAAACGGTGGTTCCCAAATATCTGTGTGTTATACTCCTTGATGGAGTCCTACACAGTAATAAATAAATAAATAAATACATACACTAATTCATGAGTGTTTCATCTTGCTGTAGAGACCAATGTATGTATTGAGAAGTACATACTTACAAAGATTATTTTATTATTAAATACGATGGTGGGTCATATTGACCCATAAACATGTGAGTTTTAATATTACGCACAGCTCGTGAACTAAATACCCTATGCTCTTATACTAGATCCCATGTGAACAATATTTATATTTCCAACACGATGGTGGTGATTACAAGTTGGTACAACACTGTCTTCCAGAGATACAGTGCTGTGAAATTGGTCAAAAGATCTGCAATAAAATGCAGCCATGTGATATGTGTATCTTACATTTCACTGTGTGGTTTTCCACTGTATACTCCACGAGAATATTGCGTGTTTCCACGAGACCTTTTGCTTTAATGAGACCACATGCGTGATTCCACTTACTAACGTGGCGTGGATTCATGCAAGTTCACGTGTGATATGATGAAGTTATAATTGAGCTGTACCATTCACTGTATAGTGATATTTTGTAGCAGTTTAGCAACAGTGTTTAATTAAGCACCTGTAGTTTATTTTCTGTATTGTCACTGTACAAATCGATTTTCTGTTGTTGCCACTGTGTAGCACTGTTACTTCGAAAGTTCTTAGCTTCTAGAGTTGAAACTTTGGGCAACCATTCCTTTGGCTATCTGGATAAATAAAACGTAATAAAATTGACTTTGAAAAATGCACTTATGAATGCAGTCCTCAGTTATTGCATACCCGGTCACATTTTACATTTAAGCAAGGATCATACAATCAAAACTGCAAAAGAAACAAGGTAGTGTCGAATATCAGGTTTGATATGACAAAAACAATCAAAACACACAAATAGCTGTGTAGTCTAACTGTGTATGTTCGTATTCATTAGACAATTGACACCAACCCAATTGACACGTGTTTTATCTCAATTATATCACGTGATTGATTGCAAAATTATCTATGTTAGAGTTAATGCACTGTACGGAAAATACAGTGTGAGGGTATGTATTGATAGGCTAATACAGCACAAGGCAAAGCTGAGTGCTGTATTTGTCTCGAGACACCCCACGATCACTGTATTTTTCGTACACACAAGCAAGGTGGTGCTTTAAGTGTTATATTGTACTTCCTGGTCGCGTCTGGCTCGGAACGATTTTCTATAGTACTCAAACCACTACGATTTTCGGTGATAAGGATATCAGTGAGTGGTCATATAATCTATTTCTAGGCATAGAACGAACTAATAGGATTAGTTTGGCTAGTTTTAGTGATTTACAATGTCATGCACGTGATCAATCGTGCTGTCGTAGTGGAGTCGTGTTTAAAAGCTTCGTGATCAGACAATCAGTAAGTGTTTATACAATCTATTCCTAGTGGGTAGAACGAACTCATAGGATTGGTTTTGCTGGTTTTATTGATTTACAGTGTGTTGTTTACGTAACATTCCTTAAACAAATTCTCTGCATAACTGTACTGTATTTGCCCAAGTGTGCTGTATTTGCCCAGTTAATGTTGTCACCAACCTTGCCTGGGACAACTGTATTCTGTGATTCTCTGCCACAATCCGTAGCCTCACTTGTCTGCTGAAATCATCTAGCTCAGCCACGATCTGTAGTTGATTGGTAGGTGTGCAAGGCCTCGACTGCTTTGGGTCAAGACTTTTTACTTTTGATTAAAGGCCAAGAGTAACATTACAAATTAGGTGACAAATACTTGGGCAGGCAAGAATGTTGGAGCAAAGGCAGCAAAATTGACTGTCCAAATTCTTGCTGCAGAAGCCATAGAAAGGAGACCATGTGCACATGGGAATCTTTCACCCCAAGGATTCTGGCGCTTTAACTTGATGATGCTTATTGTTATACACGAATGCATAATACAATGTTTACAATTGAACAGTGCAAAGTTGAGTTACTTTCTATAAGCTGGGTGCTGTGTAGATGATGTCACTGAAGTGGAGGAAGGTGTTATGTACTTGTGTATTGCAATGAATGTATGTGTAGTCGCACAGAAAAAAAAATACTGAACAGAAATCACATTGCGTCAACACCATCACCAGGTGAGTCCTTGGCCATGCTCTGTGAGGAATAGAGGGCCAGTTTGTGTTACTCTTCGTGCCAGATATGGAAGCATCCCTAGTATGGGGCATACAGGGGTGTCAGTTGCTCCCAAGTAAATTTGTACACCCTGTCAAACAGGTCAGTGTTTGATTGTTTGATAGTGATTTAAAAAAAAATTTTTTTTTTTGGAACTCGAGGATATTTCTATATGGGTAGGGTTGATTGGATAGTGTCTGCTTGATACTTAGCATTATTCGGACAGTGATCGGCAATCTGACTCTCTATGGGGAGTCCAATGCTTGAGACTTTTTTGATGCCACGTACAAAACTAGCTGAAATCGAGGTGTGAGCTGCTCACTGAAAGATACACTTTGATAGTGGTGCAAGAGATGTTGACCTCAGCTAGGATGTGTGACAAATAGAATTACTGTTGATTCTGATGATGGAATTCAGGAGGTCCTAGCTGTTTGCAGAAATGGATGTACTTTTTCTTTCCTGCAGAGTACGTTGCTATAGATGATGGGGTTAGTTTTTTGAGCAAGGAAGTGATCAGCCTTTCTGCGGAGATCGGCTAAATGTGTGACGTCCAGGGTAGTGGCACACATCTACAGAAGATGATGGTGGTAAATCATAAGGATAATAACATGATTATAGTGCTTGTGAATATGTGGGCAATTGCAATACATACAGCTCGGAGCAAACACGCCAGTATGAGATTCTTGGTTAACATGCCAGGCATGCATGTACCGGTGTGAAGTATACATATGAGCAACTAGACCAGTGAATTATATAGGGCCCTGTCACATTTGCAATGTGCATGACATATATCCCATAAATATTATGAGTAGGCTCATGCGTACCCCCACACACGTTATTTGTACATACATCATGATTGCATATACAGCTATATATAGAAATAAAATAGTACATGGATACCAAGTGCACTAGCGACATAGGTCCTGTTTGAAAAAATGTGGTGCATTCAGTGCGGCGTAATGCAGTTGTGACTAGTAGCAGAGGTTACTGGGGCATCTGGATGACTTGGAGTGTCGGAGGAACTGAGGTGACATCTAGTCGAGCTGTCTTAGCAACACAATTCGAGCAAGGCAAAGTGGAATTGGCGGTTGGTAAGCAAGTGGCTGTTGGCTGTGAGGTGAGGAATTGTTGAAGCCTGTTTCTTGACAGCAGGTCTGCTGCTGTGTTTTGGACTCCCAGAAGGTGTGAAACTGTGATGTGAATGTCATAGTGGGCTGTGAAAAACAAACCCGAGACATCTCAGAAAGTGCATCATTATGTTGTCTTTAGATGCACCTTTCCGAATGGGCTCCACAAGGCCAAGATTGTCACAAAAGAGCTGTACCCTCTTTCTACTCAGGAATCTTCCCCATACTGAACAGATGAAGATGATAGCAACAAGTTCCTTGGCCGTTATGGTAATTGGCTTCCACTCAGGGGGGCCAGGGGGAACTGGAAGCATTGATCTCCAAATCGTGCACTACAGCCCCATGTGCCAGAGGAATCTGTCTGTATCCGGTAATCCAACGAAGTTTCCTGAGAGTGGTACAGAAAACTGATGCCATTTCGGGATTTAATGAACAGCGTAAGTCGGATTTGAAGTCAGTGGTAAGTCTGATCCGGTGAGACAACTTCTTTACCTTATTTATTATTTTTAAAGCAAGTGTTAATGGCCGACTCTGCTGCAGTTAATGTGCACTTGCAACCGAACTGCAGAAACCACCTCATGATCTCTAACCCTCATATGTTGTTACGCCTATGCCTTTATTAATGTAATGTGGAGAGCTGTTGATTTGGAGCTCCACTGGTAAATAGTAACTGTTGATTGGTGATGATGACAGATGTTAGGTGCTAACAATATAAATATATCTGTTAAAGTATTGTCATTTGTTGTTCATAACATTTGTTTTTGTTTTCGTATCAGCAGAAGGGGTACAACCTGAACACTTAGTGAAGCATGATGAAATTAACACACTTTGCATGCTTGACAACCATGAGGGTTTGAACTATTCTCAGCTAACTAAGTATTCAGCAAGTAAATATTACAGTGGTGGACAGTTAATAGGTTTACAACAGTATGTATGTGTGTCTGCATCACCTTTTGTTTATCTGTGTAATAATACAAATAGACTGTAACACAACATAATACCGTACCATGGCTATGCTGTTACTGTGTAGACTTTGTGAGCATGTGTAATGTAATGTTGAATGGTATAGCTGGTGTAACGCTATGATCAGAATTGTTTTTTTTTTTGTTTTTTATTAATTAATTTTATTTTAAAACAGATGTTGATGGTTGACTCTGCTGCCATTATTGTGCACTTGCAACTGAATCCCAGAAAACCACCTCCTGGTCATAACACAATTAGAATTTGAAACTAGCATGGTACTGTTAATCGCAGAAAACACTTTTCAAATATTTTTTAAATTTTTCTTGTAAATCAAGGTTTATTGTACCCTTTATTGGGTGGGAATTTTTACCTATAATGCTGTGTTTCAGAGCTTAATTTTTAATGTGCCAAATGCACCCGTAAGGGAAAATTCGGTCACATATGTCTTTGCTATTACTTACAGTCACTACTGTGTGGCAAAGGATGATAATAGCATGACCTTGCAATGGGAAATAGGCAGAAAAAAACTCCAGCTGTGCATCATTGCATTGTTATACAGGAAATACACTACTGAAGCAACTACTACAGTAGTAAAGAATGACTGCATGAATTCTAGATTAGCAACTCTGCGGCCAATAATGTTTGGCAAACAAGACATCCAAGATAATCATCACAAGAAACTTTAGTTTAGGTTGGTTAGAGGCCGAGTGATATCAATAGTTTACTATCAAGATGTGTAATCAGTTTAGATCTTGTAATAAAATGTTTGGTAAGCAAGCTGCATTGACTACCACCCGGCACTACTTATTGTTTAAATTGGTTCTAATTGTCTACACAGAATGACAAGCATTTTTTTTTTTGCATAAAGTTAGCATGTGATCTGCAGACGGTGATTGCTGGGACTAAGCACACTAACAGTATACTTGGGGGTTTATATCTAACCATTCAATTAGGTTTCTGTGATCATGTAGCCCCAATAGACAATTACTCAAACCCACAATTAGTACAATAAGCATGACTGATTATTTAAACCCAGAATCGATTATTTTATGCCACCATGTGGCAATGCTGTATCTCTAGGGATGGCAGTTCTAAGTTTACACAGGTAAGTGTATGTACTTGTTTGTTTTAATCTGCCTGTATCCTGGGGTTACCATTCTAGCAAGTGACTCAGGCTATCTACATTAGGAATTTGCTAGAAAATATGCTAGGGTAGCCATAACAATTAATCAAGACTCACGGTAGTGAGTCGCACGGCCAAGAAACTACAAAGCGCACGCCCAATTAAAAGACGCGCGGCCACTACTGTCAGTTATTTATGTGTAGGGCCGGTTTTGCAATATTAGTCTTAGATTACGTAACATCTCTCAATAGATTTGTATTGCGTTACGTGATAAAAAAATCTTCAGGAGTCGTCATCATCATCATAGTTTTCTTGCGACCTTGCTAAAATAAAAAAGTAACCATCGCAAAATAAAAAATAGGCGTATTTCACTTTATTTCTCTACCTTATGTTACAACTACTGTCACGTTATACCAGTCAACATAGTCGTGTTTGTATAGTCCATCTAGCACTGACATTATCCAATCCTGGTTTGCCTATATGCGTATTTCCTTCAATCAAACCTCTAATCCTTACAATAACTTTTAAAGGCATGACGTGGACACAAACTCTAATGTCTGATAAACAAGTTATGACAGCGTGCTGAACCGTAAGTTCCCTAGGGATGGCGTTTTAAGCAGAAATCTGTTAAATTCCATTTAGTGCCACACCCCATGCGAACGTTTATAAATCGTCAGTTGTCTTATGGTGTGAAGAACAAAATCACTAGCGAAGGTGCTTTAAGCATACTCTTCAATTCTCTATTTACATGTAATTTTTAATAGATTAACCACAAAGGTCGACAAGGTGAATACAAAAGGTAACAAGCCTTTAGGGGTTACCACCTCTATGTAGTGTGTACCATGTAGCTTGTGTTGTGGCTTTCATTAAGTATTATGCACACACAAATGGTGCAACAAAATTTTGTAATGGATTGCTCGAATGTGGTTGGTGATGTTGCGGCTCGAATGTGGTTCATGGTTTTCCATTGACCATGTATGAGTTGGGGTTGTTCCACACAACTTACACAATATTCAAATTTCATGATGGCCATGAAAATTTCTTGCCATATGGTAAACATACAACAATGTGTAACAACGTTAATCAACATCACATCAAGACTTGACTAAAAATAGTTCCAACAATAGTGATGATTTCTTGTATGTCAGCATGACGATACTGAGACCTGTAAAAGAATAAGCAGGCACTGAAGTTAACCTTAAATTAAACACTCATGCAACTGACCTGGAACATTGGTCGCAACACCAAAAACACTTGTTTCGATATCTGATGACACAATCCAGCAGGCACTGAATTAAAAGAGAATGTACAAAAAATCAATATGCCGGGCTGTATCAATAATAGTATGGATAACCAAAATGAACAAAAATTATATCCCAGGCTAAGTGAATGAATAACATAACTGTTGGGTAAGCATGTCAAACCTGAACATTAGGACATTAGTCAAACAAAAGTACGCTATCACAACTTGGTCATAATACAATGTTTGTACCACTGGACTTCACACTGGTTGCCCAAAAATTGTGCCATTCCAGGACAACAGCATAATTATGAAACAAATAGTTACTACAACACAGAAGGCTTACTGTTGCACTGTCTACACTGATATACCATAATTTAAAAACATAACAGGTGGGCATTAAATACAATACACTTAACATCTGGGTGCTAGGAAAAAATCACTAACATCACAACATGTAAATTGACCTGGAAATTAACACCCTTTATGCCACTACAGTCTACACTGGATATTTGTTTGAACCCATCAACACTATACCTGATACATCTGAGTAGACTGACCTGCAAATTCAGAGTCACATCACTAGTATACAGTGATAATTGATAACTACAAAAACAACAATTGCAATAATACAATTCTTCTGTACGTCAACTGACCTGAAATTCATGACACTCGATACCGAGACCTGTAAAAGAATAAGCAGGCACTGAAGTCAACCTCAAATTAAACACACATGCAAACTGACCTAGAACATCGGTCGCAACACCAAAGACACCTGTTTCGATATCTGACGAAACAATTCAGCAGGCACTGAATTAAAAAGAGAATGTGCAAAAAATCAATATGCCAGGCTGTACCAATAAAGAATGGATAATCAAAATGAACTAAAAAATATATATCCCATATGCAGGTTAAGTGAGTAAAACATAACTGTTGGGTAAGCATGTAAACCAGAACATTAGGTCATTGGTCAAACAAAAGTACGCTATCACAAACTGGTCACTGATAATTGATAACTACAAAAAGAACAATTGCAATAATACAATTCCTCTGAACGTTAACTGACCTGAAATTCATGACACCTGTATCTTTGTTCTTGCATGGTCTCAACTTACATATGTACCGTGATCACATTCAACTGCTAGTGGATAAACCAGTATGACCAGATGGCCTGCAAAACCAACAAATTAAGCAGGTGTTAAATACAATACACCTAAAGCCTGGAATATGAAAAATATTATATAAGCATTATTCCACACTGATATAGTAATAATAGATTATAGGACATTGTGGAACTTACCTAAACGTGTAAACTTGAACATGAGGACAACTGCATAATCTGGACATTTGGAATTGTCCAATACTTGATGAACAAGTTAGTACTAATGACATTCAGTTCAACATTTTATCCCAGCTGGGTGAATCTCTTGTAACTGAGTAAAAAGGTGTTTATTTTCTACCTGCAACCAAAGTTCTACATTTCTGTGGTTGAGTGTACATAAACTGACCAGGAAAATCAGTATGCCATAGGGGTATGGAAATGGTTCCTTTCCTTCTATTGTGACATTACTTACAGCAGACTGGTAAATGATCATCGATGTCCCTGTGGACCCCAACAATGAGTATATCAATAACTTCACAAGTTGGAATGAATTTCCTTTCAAGATGTGGTGGAATGAATTTCCTTTCAGCATCTGGTGGACAGGTCCATAAACCCTATCACACAAACACGGTGAATCAGTGTGTGGATATGTGACATGTTGCACAAACTTCACTCGTTTTGTTAGCATTCAAGACCGGCATAATTATATCATAGAGTACCTCAGTATTCTTGACTCTTACTTCTTCAAGTGTTGCTCAAGCGATGTAGTTGCTCACGAGGGGCTAGAGTTTCTCATTAAAGTCGAGCCGATTAAAGTACGCCTCACCATCTAGTTACATTCTTAAACCATTCAATTTAAAACCACGTATCACGAGTGTCCGCTTAAGGTAATTAGGGACTTTCCACGAGATTTCCCCTAAATACTGATTACGTGTTAGTTGTCAATCCGGTGGATTCTGGTGGTATACATGGTTCAACAATGCGGTAAGTGTACTTTAATATAGTATAAGCTGTCAATAATTGTTTGTGCACTGCTAAACTAAGTTATTTTTGTGTGATAAGCATGCTTGAGGAAGGGTCTGGGGGACGATACTAATGTTTTGACAGCAGTTGATGATGGCCAGGCAAAGAATTGCGAGAAGAACTACTGTGATAGTGTGATAGTAGGGAAAAATTCCCACCCCTATAGCTCTGCCTTGGGGCATTAACTAGCATTATCTACAGCTACTGTATTATGTTGCTGATATGTACGTCCGGGCCAAGAATAGAGGTAGTAAGGCTCAATCCTATTATTCTGCTGAACAGGCAAGGGAGTCTGGGACTCTGGGGGCATGCTCACTCAGGAAAGTATAAGTACTACAACTTTTTTGTTTTAATTGCTTCATCAAGTATAAAAATTTCAGTCAAAAGGTGATGATCGAGGCTCTGGTCTTATGCACTGGTTGGAGTGGTTGTATCGATACTGCACTGTGACATCCTTGAGGGGTTAGTGCTGGCATTATCCTTGGCAATACTATTCCATCTCGCCGAGTCTTGATGATTGAGTCCTCCATTCCTTTCTCTGCTGCTCCAATCCTGAAGTTGTGACCACAGTCAAAAGGTGACGATCGAGGCTCTGGTCTTGCATCTATACTGTACTGCAACACCCTTGAGGGGTTAGTACCAGCATTGTCCATCACAATACTGTTCCATCTCCCATATACAAGTCTTGATGGTTGAGTCCTCTATTCCTTTCTCTGCTGCTCTAATCCTGAAGTTGTGACCAAAAAATTAAAAAATTGTTATAACATGATAAATGATTATGGTGATAACAATTACAAATGTGACCCAGTCTGCGAAAAGGTGTCTTATAGCCTTTCCAAATTGTCAAGTTTGACAAATCATAACCCCTCATGTTTTCAAACTATCACCTTCAAATTACATCAAGCCATAGTGCTATGTTTGGAGTCTAAAGGGACCAAATTGCAGGGTGATACCACATTCACAAGTAGAGTTATGGATTGTCAAGTACATGCAATTGAAAAGGCTATAAGACCCCTTTTCGCAGACCGGGTCACAAATGTATTTATAGCTGTGTAGCAACTGTGAATTAATTAGTCACTTGCAAGTTTAATTAGGTGTCTGAAGCATTTAACATGCACGGATATGGGATATATTCGTTACATGCACGCAGTAAAGATAGATTTACTCTAATAGAACAGTCACACTACACCGTAAATTCATACTTCCGAATTTACAGTGTTATGAAACAATCATTATTATGTATGGATTTTACTGACTCTCCAAGATAATATTCTGCATTAATGTTAATTGCTCATTTCCAAAAAAAATTACCTTTTAAACCAAATGTAGAGTCTATCACTGACAAAAATGAGTGATATCCACCCCAAAACACCTTCGCTGTAAAAAAGGCGCACCCAAGAAACTACAAGTACCTGGAACCCAATGTAAAAAAAGAAAAAGAAAAAACAGCTCAGCTGAAGTGAAAAGTGACTGGTAACTTAAAGAGCTGATATCTGAAGCGGCCAAGAATACAATTACTAAAGTTTAATCCATGCAAGAACACCTTGGCTATAAAACAGGTGTGTACATGAAAGTAACTGGCAACTGAAATGGCTGATATCTGAAGCGGCCAAGAATGAATGGTCATATACAACTAATTCAAAAATTTAACACTGAACCTTTATAATTCAGCTGTGTTCTATATTCACTCTTGCTGCATCGTAAAGTAATTTCTTTTAACTCTAATTGGCTGGTAATTTGGCCGCCTTTTTTAATAGTCAGTATAATAGAGCAAAAAAAGGCGGCCAAATTACCAGCCAATTAGAGTTCAAAGAAATTACTTTACGATGCAGCAAGAGTGAAAATAGAACACAGCTGAATTATAAAGGTTCAGTGTTAAATTTTTGAATCAGTTGTATATGACCATTCATTCTTGGCCACTTCAGATATTAGCCATTTCAGTTGCCAGTTACTTTCATGTGCACACCTGTTTTATAGCCAAGGTGTTCTTGCATGGATTAAACTTTCGTAATTGTATTCTTGGCCGCTTCAGATATCAGCTCTTTAAGTTCCCAGTTACTTTTCACTTCAGCTGAGCTGTTTTTTCTTTTTGTTTTTTTACATTGGGTTCCAGGTACTTGTAGTTTCTTGGGCGCGCCTTTTTTACAGCGAATGTGTTTTTGGGGTGGATACCCTTTTACGAAAATAAACACATTGCATCATGGTGAAAGTAGGCATTACTTCAAACACTAACTTACGTATGTATGAAGCCCTTGTAGGGGGAGACGCTCATTGTTGTCTTTCATTAATGAATGGAAGTCAACTCTTCCTTTAGCTGTCGCTCTGAATTTATTTGCCTGTCTGGTGGGATGTTGTTCATTGATAACAAATCAATTCATTGCCGTTCCATTTAGTCACTCTTGCTCTACTATCCTTCTGGTGGAGGCCTTAACTATCAGCCACCTGTCGACGCGTCTCCAGTGTTCTGGTAGCGATGTCATCCTGAAGTCACTGCTATCGATTTCAGCAAAGCACGTGGACTGTTGATTCTTCACGAATCACTATCACCGTCAGGTCGACACTAATTTCACTGAGGCACCTAGTTGCCAGATCGCAACTGAGTCACTCTCTTGCTCTGGAGGCTGTGTCAGCAAGTCGATGTCTCTTGCACCTCTAGTTTTACAGCGTCACCGTGACTTTCGTGAATAGCACTCCCTATCTGGCCTTGAGTCTCACAAGAGGTCATGCCAGTGATAGCTGCGGTCGTTGTTGGGGGTGGTGGCAGTAATGGTAGGGGATGCGGCGGTGGTGATGATCCTCCCGACATAGACGCCACGGTGGTAATAGTGGTTAATCCCCCCCGACGTCAAACCAGAGGGTGGTGCCCGAATAGCTGCTATGATTGCGGGAATGTCATTCGTTGTTAAGGGGCGAGGCGTAGTCGTGGAATGGCAGCTTCACTTCAGAGGAAGCTCCAGTGTGTCCTGGCTCTGTCCAGAAGTTCAGGTGCTTGAAGGGGATTGGCGAGAAGCTGCAGCTTTCTTCCTTGGCATGGAATTACGAAGAGCAATTGCCGACTCGTTTGATTAGTTGCACGTGTTACTGCGCATGTGTCAGCATTCTAATTACAGCACTGATACTCTTATTGATGCCCTTCTCTGATAGCCATTGGATACTAGTATTTTTTTACCTACATCACAGTGAGTATTACATCTGTTAGTTTCCAACATTAACTTGTTTTAAATGCTTTAAACTTCATTTAAGCGCATAACTGTACTGCATTTGCCCAATTAGCTGCATAACTGTACCATATGACTCTTACAGTACAGTTATGCAATTGATTAGTACTGTATGGAGAATACGATATGCTGCATTGCTTTGATCCTCCCAAACAAAGTACAAAATGAATACTTGAAGTTCCTAAAGTATATAACGCTCCCGGTGGTTGGTGCAAGGAAGTAAACGAAACCTATTACAGTATGAAAAAGCTGGCATAAATGCTCACTTGTATACAAAGAACTAATATTATTGTTACAGTTAAATAGTTTCTGTTTCTCTCCACTAATAGCTGTGGCTTGTCTTTGAATATGTCGGGAACTAGAAGAAATATCTTGATGCTCATCATTAACTGCTGGCACAGAACTATCATCAGAAGTTTCAGTATTAGTGTTTAACTCAACTGGAATAAAATGCTTGATGCTGTAATTGAGTCCTCTCTGAATTCACTGTCTTAACAATAGCTGCTCTGGTTAGATCACGTCTTCCAGTTATAAGCTCTGTCACAATGCACAATTTCCAAAATGCACGTTTTGTCAATTCATCACAAAGTATCACAACATCACCAACTTTCACTGACTATACTGTTGACAATCAGAATTTGAGGAATGAGCCTCTCATAAGCTCAGCAAGTACTGACATCTCCACTGATTGGTGAAGTGTCTAAGCAGTATTTGTGACCAGGTCTGCGAAAATAGGGCATGTGAGCACAAACTACATCCCATCGTACTACAGGCCATATCTCAGTAGTGGAACGCATTCTATAACTTTCATCATAAAACCACTTAAATGCTTACTAAGAATTAAAAATGCCATTGCCAAAGCACATAGGTATAAAAAGGTATGAGTCAAGGAAGTTTGAAGAAGTATACAAAATCATGTTCCCACATGCCCTGTTTTTACAGGCCCAGTCACATTTGATGATGCTTAGCACGTCTTGACAACCTTTCATTGGTGCTAATCATTTCAAAGTGGCCAATATTAGATAGGCTGGAAACTTTTCCATATATAAAATGAGATGGTGATGGTGTGTAGCTGATACCCTCTGAGTCATCAAAGACATACGTAGGTAAGGGGTCTTGAGTTAATCACAGATTCAACTTCCACTACAATTGTACCCAGTGAGTGAGTGAGGCTTGACCAATACACTTCTTCAGACTGCGTTTAACTGAACGGACCATCCTTTCCCTAAAACCTTCCCACCACAGTACTATCTGAACAACAAATTTCCAAGTTATATGACCAGTTGTAAGGTACTTCAATACTTCTTGGGAACAAATTGGTTTTTGAATCTCAGTCTTAAAGGTTTTGACATTATCAGACCATATACAGTAGTAGATATATTAACCCTCTTCTTCCTACCAAACTTCATAATGCTAACAAGAATGACTCAGTTGAAAGTAGATCAGTAAGCTCCAGGTGGAGTGCTCTGGTTGAGCAACAAGTAAATAAGCAAACATACACCTTAGTACACCTTAGATGGATTTGTTGACTTATCCTTGACATAGAGAGGGCCAGCAAAGTTGATACCAATATGAGTGAAAGGAGGGTCATCAGACACTCTCTAGGCAATATTGTAAGGTAGTCCTTCACATTTCAAGCTTGTCACACATTTATTTATCACCTGTTCCACAGCTCATTTACTTTTGAGAATGCAATAATTTTCTCTTACTTAACAGTGTCATAGTGTCATTTACCCCACTATGTTTCAATCTCTCATGGTACTGCTGAATCAACAAGTTCACAAACAGATGATTATAAGGTAGGGCTGGGACAAATCTTCAAATGTTTCGTGGGTTCGAATGTTAAGTAAACTTCGAATTATAAAAGTACCCTTCGAAGTTTCATAATGCACTCATAGTCTACGAAAGAATTACAAATAAACATTGCTATCTTTATTGCAGCTGCGTATTCATCTTGCAAAATAGATGTTCATCTCTTAGCAATCGATCTTTGTTTGTCACACTCATTTTAAAGCCATCACAGTTTAGCTTGCTACTGTATGTAGTTGTAGCCTTGAAACACCTTATAAAGTGATGCATAATGCATGGGAAATGTCTTAGTTGGTGTTTACCAATGCATGATTACTGTATAGCGGATGAGCCCATTTGAAATCGATCGTTTGTATCATTCAGTACTGCTGTTATGCATTTTCCAAATGCTTGCAAACTTATTAATAGGATTAGAAAGATAAAACTTAAGATGTGCATAAACACAAGAAAACTTGTAACTTGAAAGCTAACACCGAAGCTTCGAATATTCGAACATTTTATTAGGGATATTCGAAGGTAAATTTCAATATTCATCCCAGCCCTAATTATAAGGTAGTAGAATTGGGTATTTAGCATTGAGGAGCAATTTTGGGTTATTCAGTCTTCCTCTACACCTCAAGATTGCTCCTTCAAGGAACAGTCCAAATTGCTTAACATGAGCAGAAATCTCACTAGGGTGCTCAATAGCAAGATGATTTATTTCTGTTGAAAATGCACTTCCCTGAACTGACTTTATCTAATACAATTCTATTTTCTTGATCTCAACAGTAGGCAAGCACTAGGGGGTAATTCTCTGTGATACGAAAGAATTATTCTCATTTCCTTGATTGTGTAATGACTTGAAAAAATTAAACACATAAACAGCAGCTTACGTAGACTACTGAATCGCTTGCAGTTGATTAAATCACTTGCAATCGATGATACCCTGTAGTTTAAACTGAGTGTTTGAAATGGCAGAATGTGAAATAATAGGTACATCCTTGATCAATTCTAGGTTAGCATCTTCAACAGTGTCAAGTTCTGCTGCAATTATCCATCTCTCCTTTGGTTTACACAAAAATTCAGGCCCACTCCACCAACACTGGTTATTGCCAGGTTCTGACCCCTTCGGCTCTCTTGATGGCATATCTGCCAGATTGACAGACCCTGGACAATGACTCCACTCTTCTGGGAGTGAGTAACATCTAAATTTCATTCATACTATGACCAACATACTGTTTCCAGGGCTTATGGTTTCTGATCCAATATAACACTACAGTGGAGTCAGTCGAACAGGTTAAGTTGGCAAAGAGTCGAGTGATTTCTTCACTGATGAGACTAGTCTAGTGAGTTTTAATGCTGCCTACAATTACAGTTTAGGACTTGTCTGAGTCTTCACTGGAGCTATGTGTGTCTTAGAAGCAACAACAGTTCATGACATGCTCTTATCTTCCTAAACTGTTCTCAAATATATCACAACCATGTATGCCTGAGACAATGCATAGCTAAAACCATGTTATTTAATTTATGGTAACTATCAAAGTAAGTAAGACCTAGGCTCTCTTATCTAGTCAAGGTCACGAATCACTGATCTCGATTTAGTGAGCACCTCCCCTTCTACCAAGTCATCCCATTAGACACTATCAGAACACAAGAGTCTAAGCAACAGCTTTAACTTAATAACAAGTTCTAGTGGGTCAACAAGTTCTAGCGAGTAGTTCTAGCAGGTCAAATATTTTCCCACTTACTTTGAGAATGGATCATTTAGTCATAGAAAGACTATTGGCATACGTAGCTCAACAACTCGGAAAGGTCAACTGAAAGCTCATCTGATTGTCTATCCCACAAAACACCTAACAGCTTATTGTGTGACTGACATCCTGTAGGGTTCAACAATCCAGCATGGACTGAGAGTAAATTTGCTCTTCCTCAGACAAGGATGTGGTGACTATCATCATGGAACATCTCAACTTCCTTTATTTGCTACAGGAGTTCTGTGGAATTAATACCGTAGAGTTGGGCTGTTAAACGCATGTATCTATTAAGCGCATATTAATTTTGTTAAGTGCATATGCATTTCTTGTAATTAACCATGTATGATAAGCGCACATGGCCAAATGCAATGATAAAGTTACACACAGCAAGAAACAGCAAGAAAAGCTGAAAGTACTGAAAAAATAATGTCTTCTCAGGTGCTTACATCCCCCTTGAGGTCTCCCTATGCTATATATATATATACTGCAAATCAGCCATCTGGAGAGTGATAATCTCGTTTATCACTAAGGATTTTACCCAGAAATGGAGTCAAATATGCTTACACACTGGTGTGGTGACCGGCACAAACTATTAACTATTCTATTACAACATAGTGATTCTGTGTTACACTCACCATAATTATTTATTAGGCGTATGCGCCTAACAGATAGTATGATTTTTAAAAAATATTTTCTCCGAAATTATAAGTGCATGTGCTTAAAACCCCTACTTTACTGTATTCCATTTCCTTAAGTTCAGGCCACCTTTACTCACAACCTGCTTAGTTCTGAAATAGATCTAAAATGCTGAGGCAACACTGTCAGTTGCTGTAATTAGATCATCCACATATAATACAGTCCCTTCCTTATTAATCAATTAACAGGGATTGTTTGCTGTTGTACTTGTCAAGGTGGTACTGCTCCCAGGGGATGATCTCAGGCCAAACACAACTCCAGTGAAACAGAATTGGCATATGGGCTATCCAACTTATTCAAATCCTAAAACCACAAAAATTTAAGTACATCATAATCAGCTGAAACTATGCCTATCATAAGAAAGGCATTCTCCAGCAGTGATGGCTACAGGATGAGATCTAAATTGAACAAGCACATCAAACAACTTGGGAATTATGTTTGGGCCAGTCTGGATACAATCATTTAGAAAGAGATCTGATCACTGAGCTTGGCTGAGTCTTCATAAATGATACGAATTTTAGTGGTGGCTTGCTCCCAGCGGATAACAGCATGATGTGGTAAGTATAATATACTGACTCACCCCTCTCATTAGTGGTGCACTTCTCCTATGATCCTGGCATTGATGAATCAATTTGTACAATTATCATACATCATACAGTACGGTAGTACTGTATATGTGACCCAGTCTGGGAAAACTGGGCTTATCGCCTATTTAAAAGTATCGAGAAACACCGGTTTTAGGTAATTAGTGTGTTATAGCTCGCCAATGGTTGAAGCTATGTGTACCAAATTTTCACACCTTTTACACCAATTCCTTACCTTCCAGAGCATCCACTGTGCAAGTAGCCAACAACTAAGTTTCCCGCCATTTTAGATAGTTTTTTAACCAAGGTTGACTATATCAGCCGAACTGCAAATTGGGTGGGAGGCGGGGGCCCTGGAAGGAGGTCAAGATGGTGTTCAAAAATTTGAAAAGGAAGACCAAGGGATGAATTAGGCCAAGTTTTGGGCCAGTGAGGTCTCAAAACTGGCTAAAATGACAGTAAGTTCATAGCAGAAGTACTTACTCAACACCACAGAGTTGTACAGCCACATACAGTCATCCCCAGGCTGACCAGAGCTCTATTAAGGCCCCACACCACACGTATGGGTCGCCACTGGGCTTGGGATAAGCAGCCAGCAAAACCAGACCACTCAAGTCTAGTTGATTTTGATTGTGGAATTAGATAGTTTACTCATGTAGCTTTGTTTCCTGTGTGAAAAATTGAACCTGCTGACATGGGCGATAAGACTGATTTTCTCAGACTGGGTCACATATTAGGGACCATGCAGTTTTGGGATTTCTTGCCCAAAAATATCACCCTAAAACCATCATCAACAACTTGGCAGTATTGGTTAAGCATAGCCAACCCCATAATGCCTTCAGAGTGATCCCAAACCCTTCCAACAAGTTTCTACCAAATATTATATATTTTTTATTCAACAGAATTTTATTCTATCTAACTAACTAACTGATTCCTTCAGCCAAGCATAACTCAACAATGGATAAGGCTATTGGTTTGATTTTTTTCACTGTTCGACATCACTTCATCCCGAGACATGCCTTTTTGCCAACCGCAGTACGTACAATGCACGTATCATGGACCTACCTTTATTCTCCTTTGTGTTCCAGTTCTTTTCGCTGACAATGCAAGGTGTCGATTTGTGATAGCGCGATACAGCTTCCCTCTGGCTGTGTCATGCTATTCACCTGCATTTTCCATAATGACTGGATTCATTGCAAAGAAGTTTCTTGTACTGTTCTTCGTTTATAATGCTGTGTAACGAGTGGAACAGAACTACAAATGAAGCGTAATAGCCACCTCACTTTTCAGTGCATAACTGATTATTGGGGTATGCGTTCAGGCGCAAAATTATTTTATGGAATGCCTGGCGCATTCTTTCTTTTAATGTGGTACATGTAGATTCAGTAGTCATGATTGTGTGATTAAAAAAGGAAAAAATAGGAATTATAAACTGGATTAGGGATCAAAGAACAAAAAAAATACAGGGAAACAAAAAGGAATAGCTAAAAAGTTGTAAACAAGGGAGGTTGCCTATACCTGCAAATATACTAGTGGACATCTAATCCCTAATTCAGTCATGATTGTAGACTGAAGAGTAGGGATTAGATGTCCACTTATATATCTGCAGATATAGCAACCTGCCTTGTTTCACAACTTTTTAGTTGTTCCATTATTTCCCTGCTTTTTTGTTCTTTGATCCCTAATCCAGCTTAAAATTCCTAATTTTTCCTTATACTTGTAAACTTTTGTAGTTGTTCCTGAATGATATGATTGTATTCTGTGGATCTCTCAGGAGTTTATGCTGAAAGTGTCTCAAATAATTCAAACTGAGAAAAATAGTTAGGGGAGTCAAATTGTCCTTCCTTCCATGGTATCGATACTTCATAACAATTGTCATGAAATTGTACATGATTCAAAAATTCCCACATCATCTCTGACTCAGTGTACACAACTCTGATTGCTTCTGTGTCCCAAACTTTGCATAGCATGTCTTGAACTGGATCCTGAACTTCAGGGATACTCGCCACAATGAGTTCTGCTAAGAACAAAAGTTTATTCAAAAGTGTACAGGTATCTCCAGCAACCTGTGAGGTAGGCTTGCGCCAATTATTCCGGCATAATTTCGAGCATAATAGGCTAGCAAATGCATCAAAAATCATGCCAGCATAATACGGCGATTTTCAAGAATTTTAATTAAACGTGCAAAATACTGCACAACACGAACACAATGCACATTATTACTGAATTTTATATCAAAAACCTTGCAGGCAGTGTTATTATTTTTACTATTTCTTGACTGATTAATCACACTTTATGGAAATAAGATTGAGATACTCTAATAGAGCAGTCACTTACTCTAATACAACAGTCAGGAAATGCAGATACACTCTAATAAAACAGTCAGCTCTCGAGCATAATCTTGATTTTGAGAGCATAATTTTGAGCACAATAGGTTGGATTTTTGAGCACTGCTCAAAAGCATAATAGGCAAATTTCAAAGCATAATTGGCTCAAGCCTACTGTGAGGGACCAATTGTGTCAGACAGAAGCCACCTTAGCTTACTATATATGTAACCGGATCTGCGAAAACCAGACACAATCGTGCATTTTTCAAATTCCTGTTTACTAAATATTTATTTATGAATTACTTAGCCAAGTGCACCCTCTGGCAAAGTTTCAGCTTCATATGCCAATAGCTTTTGGAGTTACAACCCTACAAAGTAGCAACAACAGAAAAATCGATTTGTACAGCGGGTATAGGGAAAATAAATTACAGGTGCCTACAAAAACGGTTGTAACTTACTACCGAATTGAGGTACAGTGCTAAAAGTTTCACCATCGTGTTCGCCATGAACAGGGAAATCATTTACTGAGTTGGTTTTACCTTTACTGACCCTTTTTCACTGCACACAAAGGTGGAATTCGTGAAGAAATATCGATCGCGTACAATCACCTCGACGTGACATAAACAAACGCTCATAACTTCTGTATCATTTGGTATACTGCAACGAAACTAAGATTTTCCAACTCCTCTTGAGCAGGCAAATAAGGTGATATCCAGGGTGTTATCATTAGTCCCTTCCTTCACGATGGGGTCTATTCTACGGAACGGAACGGAACGGAATGATGGACTAAACTACGGAATGGAACGCTTTCTCAAATTGAAGCTTGCAACTTACCATTGCTGAAACTGCCCTTACAAGTTATCAGTGGCACCTCCAGTGGGTGATTAAACATAAGATAAAAAGAATTAAAGGATCGATTGTGGGTTCTTGTTCGTTGTCATTAGTAACGGAGTATTAATTGTGGGATGAGCTGTATTAGTGTTCATCCATGCTTCATCTACGGATATATCAAGAAGGGCGCTTTGTGTGAGCTGTTTTGCTTATTTTGACTTTAAATAACAGTCTGGGCCAGCTTTTCAAGTCATAAATCAGTGTAAAAAGCAAGCAGGAAGACACTAGTAACAGTAAAGAGCCAGCTGAATTAAAACTTGAAGAATTCTGTGCAGTATGTGAGGAACAAATATTTTGGCAGACCGCAAAGAGGCTATATTCTGCAAACATCACTGAAGTGTATGCATGGAATTATTAACAGCCAGTGCAGTGGACTAATGCCGTGTTCAATAGTGAGCTGATTTTTTCTGTTGCACAAATTCAAGGATGTGTCTGACTGCTAGCCTTGAATCAGGCTAAATGCCAAAACTCCAAGATCAACCAAATCTTAATTATAAGCCTTCTATGCATGTGAAACCATGCCCATAGCCACCAGGCAAATGTGATTTGGACCAAGATGTGTGCGTAATTTCAATATATCTAGTCAGACCTGAAATGGAACACATATTAATTACATACCACATAAGAATCCTAGGATTTCTTAAGTGTAACATTTCACATGCTTCACTTCAAACAAAACAGGTTAAATTTGTTCGTCTATTTTCAAGTGATTCCCAGTCCAGCTGGTCCATGAAATTACAATGGGATCACATGTATTTGTTACAGTGCGGGCTGTCCTGTGTTGGATCTACTCTAGAGTTGAAATTTCAAGGTAGACTCACTGCCAATGTACTGACACTAGTACTGTTGTAGCATGTTTAAGTGGAGGACAAATGAAATAGTAATGCTAGATTATTTATGTATACAAATTTTTCATAATGACATTGATATCCCATTTTGATTTGTACCTCCACTTTGCAACATATTCAAGAACAAGAAGTTACCACCCTTCCACTGTCGTTAATTAACCAAGATCTCACCAGTCTTTTTTTTTCCATCTACAATTTTGCTTTGGAACAATAATTAACTGAAGGCTTTAAGTATTTAAATCTGTAATTCACCTTATTGTAGTTGTACTAATTTTATTGATTTGTCTGTATGTTTTCTTCATTTTCCTTTGAAGTTGTACAGTATAGGTAAACAAAGATAAATTTTCTCTCCCATCTTATTCTAGGATTTCTATTGACTAAGAAAAATTTAATTATTTGTATACAGGCTCAAAATTGAGAAAATATAAAGAAAGTGAATGAATATTAATAAACCATACAGTCAGTTTGCTTTTGGTGTCTCCAACCGCAACAAAAATTCGATGAATCCATGCATCTCCATCCCTGGTCGTCTGAACATTTTGAAAGTGATACCTCACTCAATCAACCACATATTCTGTTTATTAGACTGAATAAAGTCATGATCACCTAGCCTTTCCTGTCACCGGTAACTTTCTAGTTAATTTCTCTGTGGATATTATGATCTGAAACTGAAGAAATTGAGTGGTCTTCTAAACTATCTTGTAAAGATCAGCAGAAACAACTGACATCCAATCAGCTACTATGTTGTAGTAACAAAACTTGCCTTGGTCATGTAATAAATGAATTGAAGAGACCTGCTTGATATATCAGGTAGTAGAACAATCACTGCATGACACAGTTATTAATATTTTATTATTATCCTATTCAATTTTCCTGGAGGCTCCACTGATAAAATGCAATTTCAGCGATGACAGTGGCTAGCCAAGCTGCGAGGTTTTGATTCAGAAAGCATTCCATTCTGTAAAATAGACTCCATCCTGGATTCAACCCACTACTCGGGCTGAGATATCTGGCATTAGTCCACTACTCTGTTAATGAATCATTAATGTTCACACAATGTAGCCTCCTCGAGGTATCTGATTGTTTGCTCCTCACACACTGCACAAAATTCCTTTAGATTCTGCTTAGACTGAGTTGATTCAGCTTGTCACCATACTTGTTTCCTTTGTAGTGTAGCTGCATACTGATTTATGCTGATTAGAAAGGCTGGGCCCCAGACATGTACATTCTAAAGTCAAAGTAAGCAAAAACAATTCACATACTAGTAAAAACAAATCATGCATTAAGCTCCCTACTTGATACATCCGAAGGTGAACACATTGAGTCAGCGATTCCCACAATTAGTACTTCGTTCCTAATGACAACCAGCAAGACCCCACAATCGATCCTTAAATTCATTTTATCTTTCTTAGGGTGCATTTGATTACCTGCTGGAAGTGCCTATGGTACCACCGATAACTTGTACAGCAATGGTAAGCTGCAAGCTTCAATGTGAGAAAGCATTCCATTCCATAGTTTAGTCCATCATTCCATTCCATTCCGTTCCATTTCGTAGAATCATAGATAATACACGTAATAAAGGATAGGCAACGCGCATAGCAACTATTAGACAATCCTCGTTACGGTCGTGTAACCTATTATGTAACTTATGCGCGTCTATCGTCATAGATACGGCTACCCCACAGAATGAATGCTCCGCCTTATCGTTCCCAGTGCTGTTATTTCGCTATCCAGTAGTAGAGAGGAACTACTCATGTAATCAGTATCGATTGTAGTGAGCTATCAGCTAGCGGATTTTGGGCACTGGCAGCAACTTGGTGAGTCGTGGGGTTGGAGTCTTATTTACCATGGCTCAGGAGTATCGAATCCTATGAAGGATTCAATTCGCTCCTGGTAGCCAGCTGCAGTAGGTCATAATAAGGATGGGCTACGTAAACCAGGGTTTAAGCCGATTGGCTGTTCGTAATAGGGCTTCAGCAGCAATACTACCTTATGTATCGAGTGGCAATGTTTTTTTTTTTAAATATTGTGTGTATATTGGGCATTTGTTTCCCCAGTAAACACCAGGTACCCACTGATGTTGCTGTGACAGCTCACCAGGTCCCCAACTGTATACAGCTGGTGCAATGTGAGTAAGTTTGTTGCTCAAGGAATCACCAGATTGGCATAACTGGGAATCAAACCTGGAACCTTTCAATTACCAGGCCAGTGCTCTAGCCACTTGGCTATGCTGACTCACTGTCCTTGTCTCAACTTTGTGGTCATTGTGTAACTTTGGGTTCTGTGACTTCTCCCTGTGAGATCTGGACCTGGACAGTCCTGTGGATTACTACCTGTCCCAGGAGGATTCCAGACAAGATTCTAGTGCCTGAGTGGTAAACAGGCATCCCAGTGTTGGTTTGCTGAGTGGCAATAATTGTTTCTCACAGCTTCCAGCTTAGGCTCTATGTGTGTGTGTGTGTGTGTGTGTGTGTGTGTGTGTGTGTGTGTGTGTGTGTGTGTGTGTGTGTGTGTGTGTGTGTGTGTGTGTGTGTGTGTGTGTGTGTGTGTGTGTGTGTGTGTGTGTGTGTGTGTGTGTGTGTGTGTGTGTGTGTGTGTGTGTGTGTGTGTGTGTGTGTGTGTGTGTGTGTGTGTGTGTGTGTGTGTGTGTGTGTGTGTGTGTGTGTGTGTGTGTGTGTGTGTGTGTGGGGTGCATGTGTGGAGGACAAGAGTTCAACACTCCATTCTATTTTTGTCGCATTGTTCACATGTGATGTGTTGTTTCATTAGGCCATGGTATGTGTTGTATTGTGTGGGAATGCCGGGGTCGGTCACTCAGAAAATCCTTGAAATTCAGTTATCAAAATTGCAGCAAGTTTCAATGGTGATATTTCAGAAAATCTCCTTTTATACCTGGGCTAATTGTTTGTAGGAAACCATACCAAGGGGCCATATTTACTCCAGAAACCATGCTAGATCTTGCAATGGCTGTTGTTTTAGGTATGTGGAAAGTATTCGAAAAAAATAATTGACAAATTTCTGAACTTTGATCAACAATATTTTACTGAGTGAGAGACCTCTCGATCAACATCCCTAAATTGTGTAATGTTTAGGGATTTCAAGTATTTGATTAGAATTTCAATAATATAAATCTTTATCTAGGTGCTTACTAGGATCATTTCACTGCTACTATTGCAGGAAATGAGTAGCCGCTAGGACCTCAGTGGAGATGCAGGTGTGCTTTGCACAAATCAATTAATGGAGCATCCATCAGTCAATTATCTAGCTAACTCTAAGCTATCCTGGAAGCCTCAAAGGAAGTGTCTGTCACATACGGTTCTTATAATCAAGAACAGAAGCAAAAATATTTTATGTGTGATTCCAGAGTTCATAATTTTTAAGATTTTCTTTCTGAGATTGTATGTGAGAGTCCCATGTCATTTGTGACTCCTAGGGTTTTGATTTTGCTGCTGTTTTATCTGATCTGAATATTTGAATTCATTGAATGCTTTATTAGAGTAGCGAGTGTTCTATTAGAGAAGTTAAATGATTTTTTCATGTTTTGTAAATTTGTTGAGAGATTTTGTACAAAGCTTCATTTATCAGGTATCTGAGCTGCAGGTGGTCCCTAGGAGTTCAGATAACTAGTGTATGTTTATATCAATTATTATAATATAGCAGAGTCTAGCTAGACGTTAATCCACAACATCAGTTTCCAGCACTTGAAGGGACTGTCTATTTTTGTGACAAACACAAGGATGTCACTTGATAACCAGTGGATGGTATTTGCTGTGAGCTGCTACATTTACAAACACGTTCATTATTCCCTGTCTAAGCTTGAAGTCATGGTACACTACTCTTTACCACCAGCAGCTCCTTCATGTTGATAATATGCTCCATTCCACTACACCTTTTATATCCCATTTTCACGTACTTTGATGGCTAACGCCACATCTGAATTTGAGCTCGTGCATATTTGCGTTCCACCACCATAACATTGAGCTCTCTTGTGCTGAATAGTAACTTGATGCTTCTCCACATGGTACCACGATAAAACTCCAAAACCCAGCACAATGAAACAGCTTCAAACCATAGTTCAGTAAGTGGTACGTCTACACAAAACAAAGCATTCCACTCTATTAACGGTTACAATTAATTCTTTATACATTGTTCGGAAAAAAACACTTTAGTTTCCTTGTTAAAACTCCAAAACTGAGAAAAGCCATGAAGCAGTGGGCCTTATCTTGCGTTGGGTTAAAAATGACAGTGTGTTTCACTATTTTATTACATCAGATACTCACCTTAGTAGTTGTATGTTCATTTGAACTAAGCTTTACGTCTTTACTGAGTAGTATTCTGCTACGGCACAAGGGACGAAGCGGCCTAGTGCGTTTAGTAACGGGTGAGAGGGCGCGTTAACTGGATGACGTACCGTAACGAGGATTGTACGTGACGTCACTACAGGTTTAATAGGTGCATTGCCAATCCTTATTACGTGTATTATCTATGGTAGAATAGACCCCACCTTCCTTCACTAAGAAAGAGGCGTTCAAAAAATTTATGGATTTTTTCAATACTACTCAAGTATTTAACTCATTGTATTCATTGCTTTATACTGCTTACGTGATCGTGTTGGGTTTTCGCAGATCCGGTCACATACGTATGGCTACAGGACCAATACCACAACGACATACTTCTCCAGTTACAAACTTCCAATAGACTTTCAGAACCAATCAATACATCTATCACACCCACGTTTCTTCTTCCAGAGTAATCTACATACCAACTCTAAGCCAAACAAATGAGCATATTCTCTCTAACTAAAGTTGCTGAAGGTAAGGTAGAGCATATTGTGGGATAGCTAATGGCAGTTACTGAAAGGTGTTCAGTAGTGTTGCACCGATATCCAAATTAGCCAATTATTCCGGTAACCGATATTAAGCAACACAATTAGCCGATACCGATAACCAATTCGACTAATTATGTTGCTCATCATGAATGTTAGTGTTACCACTAACATTCATCCTCATCATTATTAAATGAATTATATTAGAGATATAAGTATTGATGTACCACTCTGCGTGGGCAGTTCAAAGGCACCGCCAGTGCCATAATTTGTATATTGCACTGCTGCAGACCACAGCGAGTGCATTATAACTTATAACGCATTGGTTGCAGTTTTGTAGACCCCAATGAGTGCATTAGAAGTTATAATGCACTGACCACAGTGCAATATACAGATATTGCACTGGCTGCGGTTTTGTGCAGCAGCACGAGTGCCATTGGCCAAGACCACTACAACACCTCACCTAATAAGTGGAAAGACACTTCACAGATCACTCGAATTCTTTTATAGCCTGACATGTAAAGGTCGATTGTGGGCCACAACGTCGCCAATACATATAATATTTACCAAGCAGCCAATGGCGATTGAAAAAGCCAACGCGGTGGCCACAGCTCTAGTCTACATATGTGACCTAATATTAGAAAACCGTCAATATCCGCACAATTTTCAAATGCATTTTATTTGTTCATTGTTTTCTACAGGGACAGAGGAATGGAATAGCCAAGATTCAGCTTCCTAAGTTAAGCAGCGTTGGAAATACAGCACTAGACAGCTGGATGAACAAATAATTTGATATGTACAGAAGTTATCGAGAAAAGAATCTACAGGCGCTTACATAAACCATTATAACTTACTCATACAATGACGTATGGAATTGAATCTTGGCTTATTGTGTTTGCCATGTATTTGTGCATCCACCAAGGTATAGTTTTTCCCCAGATATGCTTCTTTGCTCGAGAAGGAAGGCAAATTCACTGAAAAACGATTGTCGGTAAATTCTTTCATCACCGCAACGTAAACAAACGTCTGTAACTTTGGAACCTCTTCGTGTATTCAGATGAAACAAAGATTTCTGTATTCCCTATGGACAGGAAAATATGATGATGCCCAGGATTTATCTATTGGCGGCTTAATTCGCCTACCAGCTAGGCAATAAAAACTTGCATTTTTTTTCTGGAGCTTGCATTTTTTAACCATAGACTTTAAATGCGTTTTATTACAAAAGTACTGTTGTGCGTATATCGATGGTTTTTCAAAATTCGGTCACATATATATAAACGTACTTATCAAGACTCACGGTAGTGAGTCGCGTGGCCAGTAAAGCAGAAACACGTGCCGCAGACAATAATGACGAGACCACTACGTGAGGATTTTACAGGAACGAACGTTGTCAAATTCGGCCTTCCTGTAACTCACCCGCCACTTACGCTATCCCTCTGAAACTCTAGAGTTGAACTCATCGTGTTACTAGTAACTAACACACAAGCAGTGAAGCAAATCCATGCCGATTGTTTCGTGATCGAGATTGCCGACATCAAAGGGAAAGTTTCATTATTTATTATTTTTGATCGCCTGCGGTTAGACACAACCGCAGGTGTATGCCTTGCGTTCCTTTGTGCATTCCAAACATTGATTGCCCTGCTATCGCTTCAGTATTCACTCAATCGCCTCAAGATTCACATCATCGATTTCACCATACACATGATTACCCTACAGTCGTAATTTCAGCACCAAACAAAGTTTCAGTCATCCTCAGTTGACCTAGAGGCCAAATACAAAACCCAGATTGTTGTTTTCCGCAATACTCGCCTGGCATGTAGGGCAATGTGTCTTTAAACTGTTCTAAAAGTTTCGTTCAGATTGAAACATATGTTTTCGAGAATGGCTAGTTTGAAATTTGAATTTAGTCGCCCCCATGTAATTTGCTCTCTCTAAGAATTTTACTCGTAATTTAAAGAATGACGCAGAACACAACTGCGGTCACTGGGTATTGATGAACTGGCGTTCTATGAAGTTAATCAGTGTATATAGCAACAAAGAAGTGTGCTGCCATAGATTATAGTCCACAGATATAATCTATGGTGCTGCATACCATTGTTCATTTTTAAATTTGAATTTAGTCGCCCCCACCGTGACGTAATTTGTCCTCTAAGGGCGCAGCTTAAAGAATGACACAGAATACAACTGCTGTTACCAGTTGTTGACACAAGCCTTGAGTAATTAGCACATGTAGATAGCCAATTGTCACATTGCATTATTGCATTTTATAGCACCCCCACACAAAAATTACACATGTAATTACAGCAACATACAGAGGACACATACAATAATATAAGAATTGTACAATAATGACTGTAATATAACTGCTATGAAAATGTTTTCCAGTGGCCCGCCATGGTAGCAAGTCTCACATGACGGCATGTATATTCATCCAAGCACAATGGGAGTAACAAGTAAGTACAATGACAAGTTGGTATGACCCCATTTGTAGAATCCAGATGAGTGGGTGTGGCTCCAGTATGTCTAAACAGTTAACAAACATTCCTGTTATAAATACGTATTAGAGTTGCAATATAATAGCATAGTATTTAAATGCAACAATACATAGTCTCCATTGCATCACTATCAAACGACACTAAGTGGAGGATATTGTTGCATCTCTAGTATGTACACTTTATCAGTACAATCTGTCTTAATGGCCACCAGTATAGAAAGACAACCTCTCTTGAAAAGCCAATTCCAATTGAGAATTTATACACTGTTACCTGCGTATTGAGTGAAGGTGGCAATAAACAAGTTCCACCGTAATTTATACACGTGATCTGATCTGTATAATATTGTCAGTGGATGAGATCCACTTGGCCAGGACAAAATGTGACCCAAATGTCCTGGATGATCCATACTCAACCCACTTATGACCCAGTGGCACAATGGAACTGAGTATAGAGAATACAATTATATTTATTTCTAAGATGTGTGGATGTGTGGATGTGTGGATGTGTGGACACATTACAACACATTACATGTACATACAAGACATGCTACGTACTGTTTTAGCATTTCAAGTCACCACATTATGTACGGACCAGTCAACAATGCTTCATAGTGCCCATCAGTAAACCTGAAGAAAAGTTACGAAAAATAAAAATTCACATAAGTACAATGAAACCTCATTAATATGGCCAGCTGTGGAACCAAAAAAATTGGCCTGAATAACAAGGTGGCCTTATGAATGAGGTCATAAAGTACTGCTTAGCTATATTTGGGATCAACTAGAGGTGGCCAATATAATGAGGTGGTCTTATTAAACAGGTGGCCGCTAAGTGAGGTTTCACTGTACATACAGTTCACAATGGTGAACAATATTAATGGTTAACAATATACACTGAAACCTGCAGGTCACTTCTTGTGGAAGATTGCTCTCTACACAAAATGACACATTCAGAGATTGTATTTAGATGGATGATACAGTAATGCATTGTGACTTCAATACTCGTGATGTGTCACTACTAGGCAGCAGCCATACACACGGCACTGCCAATACACAACATCGCACTTGTTCACACACACAATTTTGCTCAAGATTTTACAAATTGATAATTAAGGGGTGTGGAAACTAGCTGTTCGTTCGAAAGACTGTGTGGCAGCTGTTTCCCTTCTGTACAAGTGGCCACCAAGACAGATCCACTGTGGGTGAAAGCCAGGCATTAGATATTTGGTATTTCATGTGTTGAAGGCATTTCAGGGCTTTCGGTAGTCTTAAATCTCACCATAGTTTAACTCAGGCAGTGTTGTGGTCACCACTAAACCACTGGAATGCTGTATTATGTTCATCTTATGCTTGGCTACTATATTGTAGAACTGAAATGGATACTCTGAAAAATATATCCTATGGATAATGACTTCATCACTTTCTTCATCAGGAGCTTATAAGGACAAATAATGAAACTTTTTTACACTTTGGGCTGACAGCCAACTGCCTAAGTCTGATGCAGTGCCTTTGGTGCTCTAACAGATTGGCTGCCAGCACTCACTGTCTCATACGCTGTTACACACTAAATCCATCCCTATAGCCAGTTAGAACAGCATGCTTCTTACCTTTTTTAAGGCCGCAAAATGCAGCCACCTCTTTAAAAAGCTAGGTCAGAAAATTTTGTCCCTACGGCCTGAATAATGACCAGTTTTCACTGTACTATTAGTGATTAGTGATCATGGAGGATTATTTATTAAGATACTAATATATACAAACGCTACAACCTCTAAATATAGCAGTAAATTTTATTACCCTGGTCCAATGTCTAATAATCGTGAGAGACTCTACTGTGACAAATACATGTTTACCATGATATGTGCTAATCGCCTTTTTCAGTTAAGTTTTACAACACAAATACATGTATAGTTAAACTCACAAATTGTGACTAAATCCCTTCAACACGAAAAGACAAGTAATGAGACAACCTTGAATTGGAGACAACAGCCTCACAAGCCTATTCAGGTGCGCTTATTTAGTAGTAATATAAATTTTAAAGGCCTTTATTTACAACAGGACATAATTACGCGCCCCTCTAATGTCTCTGTACATACTTTCCTTTTCTTCATTTCATTTCACAAGATCTCTTAGCAGGGGCGTAGCTTCTTTGCTTGAATTAGTCAATGCTTGAAATAGATCGAGATACTCTAATAGAACAGTCACATTTCTACAAGTGTCATATTTTTATATTGTAAAGTCTGTAAGTAGCTAGTAATTTAAGCTATACAATCCGATGCTAAGCAGAAGTTGTAACTATGCTAAATATTGATTGCTGTGTTACAGCTATTTTGTGAGTGCTCTAATAGAGTATCTTGATTGTTTTAATGCAGTACAAGATGAAAGGCAAAGTGTTACTAAGGGTTTACTAGTTAAAATGGGTGTTAATTGACTGCAGTTGCATGCCACTAACAGGGCCGCCCAGAGAAATTAGGGGGCTCAGGGAAAAGAGTTAAAGAGGGGCCCAGGGGCAAAGAACGGTCTAGATCCTGACTGCTCTATTAGAGTATATCGATCTTTCTTTAACAGGGCCCCTTTCGGGCTGGGGTAGGGGCCGGTTACCCCCATGTGGGCGGCCCTGGCTGCTAAAATTACAGTTATATTTTAATATTCTGTCACTGTAATCTGGGGTTTCTGTCAAAACCATAGAAACTCACCTACTGTTATCAACAGTGCATTAATTATTCTAACAAAAAGTATTGAAATCCCATCCAAAAACAGCTTATAGCAGTAAAAAAGTGCACGTCCAAGAGTTAACTGCGACAAAAAGTAATGATATCAATGCGGCAATGTGCGAGGTGTGCAAGTTGTAAAATTAATATTAGCTAATCAGATAATACAGTGTTATTGTTAAAGTGTTAATGAGAACTATGTGATGCTGCTAGTTTTTAAGTGTGTGAGCATCGTCATAAATGCCACACAAATTTAATTATCAATAAAGCAATGTGTATAGATTCTCTGATAACAATAAATAGTTTGAGTTTGGCCGCCTTTCCTGTATACGGCAATGCTACGAACAAAGGAAAGGTGGCCAAACTCAAACTATTTATTGCTATCAGAGAATCTATACACATTGCTTTATTGAGAATTAAATTTGTGTGGCATTTATGAAGATGCTCACACACTAAAAACTAGCAGCATCACATAGTTCTCATTAACACTTTAACAATAACACTGTATTATCTGATTAGCTAATATTAATTTTATAACTTGCACACCTCGCACATGGCGCATTATGATATCATTATTTTTTGTCGCAGTTAACTCTGCTTTACTTGGATGCACACTTTTTTTACAGCTATAAGCTGTTTTTGGATGGGATATACATGTACCTTACTGCCATTTTAGCCCAGATTAAACTGTAGTCTACTTCTACAATGACTCAATAAAATTATTGTATTCTAAATAAGACTCACCTTTACGTTTTGATTGTGGTAACCAGGTTTGTCATGCCACCAGATTCGAGTTTAGCCAGTGTGAATAGTTAGAATTAGACTAGTATCGTTTAGTAGTTAGGTTTTGTTTACTTAAACCATCTATTTAGCTGCTTTTTTTTTGCTCGAGAGAATCACTATGGTGATTAGTCTGGCGCTTAGTCCTTATGGTGATTGAGTGATCACGCTGGCATACTGGGCACTACATGCATGATGAGAGTCGAAGAGCGAATGCAGGTTAGTGATATAACCCATAGTGTACTAGCTTTCAATATCTCAGGTGGCTGCAGTACTGTAGAGGGGACGTCATTGCAATGTTCGGCTTGGTTACCCACAATCGATGTTAGTTATAAGTGTTACAGCTGCCTTGTGAGACTCTCCCAACCTACTAGGTGAGTGGTACATAACAGTTATACAACGTGCACTCGTGCTCTGCCTGATATAAACGCACAAGCCTGAGGGCCATCAGGCCCAAAGGCAATTGCGTTTATATCAGGCTGAACACTTGTGCCCGTTGTATAACTAAATAATATACAGCTTATTCTGGGTTAAGATGTAAAGCTAGATGTATACCACAAGTAAAATTTACTCATGGTAAACAGGTTTTATGTACATTTTACTACTGCTATACAGTTGAGACAAGTGGCTGGTACTACATAGAAACCTAAAACCTCAGTTTACTGTTGGGCATGGCCTAAAACTGGGTTGACCATTTACTATGGGAATAGCTTGTAGTCACCAGACTCACCACTAAAACCATCAACATATAACTTAATTAAAATGCCAAATAACTTATGTCTAGCCTCCCCCACATCATTATACTACACAGAGGGAGAATAACATCAGCTTTGATTTAATCAAAACCGATTAATCAGCTAGTAGCCAATATTGGCCCAATACCGATTATTGAACTGATTATTGAACTGATTATCGGTACAACACTAGAGGTGTTAAAGAGATTTTCCAAGGCGTTTCCCTGCAGTGTCCAAGATATAGGTAGCAAAAGTTTTTGTTAATTGTGGTGAGTAGTTTCAGAATTACGTATAGGGCTAGACAGTAAGAAATTGATTTGTACAGTAATTATACTGGGAAAAAAACTGCAGGCACTTACATTTACAATCGTAACTTCCATTTTAATTAGTCTACAGAGTTGACATCTAGCTTAAAATATTTACCACGGCTTGGCAAATCAACCAAGGTATGGTTTTAGCTCTGCAGTCACTTGTGCATAGACGTACATATGAAGGAAGTTTTATTGAAGAAATAGTAATGATCTTGTTTATGTCAACTGCATCATAAACAAACTTACATGACACACAAACCGTTAAGGCTACAGAAACAATGCAAACTCTCCATGAGCAGACAAATAAGATGGCGTATTTGTACGTAGCTTTAACCACTTCCCTGAGTAATGGCTCAATTAAAACTTGCATAATTGTTTCTGTGTAGCATGCTATTTTTTAATGTTGCATTTCTCACAATGCATGGTTGTGCATGGTGACCATTTAGTCATAAATTTTGTATTGATTGAATTGATTGCAGAAGTGCTTCTCTTGCTGTTCTGTATTTTTAATATTATAAAGTGGGTGGAACAAAGCTGAAAATGGAGCAGAATGGCTAAGTCTCTTTCCAGTAATGCAGTACAGTCCACTTATAACTTCACACATGCATGGCATTTTTTGCATGGTGCCATGTGCCATTCGACATCATGTATGGGTAAGATGCAGCCATGTGTGGGCAAGGGTAAGCAAAGCATGGGACAAGGCAAAGCTGTGCATGAACAAAGACTAAAGTTTGCGTGGTGGTTGAGATTGCCACGGAGTATAGGCAATCACACACACCAGCTCTACATGTGTGTCAAGCATGTTTATTAGACCTTTTATGTATTAAGTGTAGTGTATGTACAGTGACTGTATGGTTAAAAGTTTTAATTTTTTTATTGCAGGACGTCTCGAGGCTTCTCTCCGTAATGTAGCTGTATGCATAATGGTGACAATAATTAATATGTATAAAGTAATATTAATTGTTTTGTTCATCCAGTAACTACTACTACTATATGTATAGGACACGTGTTATGCACTTACCATACATGAGGTCAAAGTTGACTTAGCTACTACTTGCTAGGTACACAGTAGCTACTTACCATTCATAAGGTCAAATTTTACTCAACGGAGATCAACCTGAGCTCATGTACAACTCACATTAATGCTACCATGCAGTTTTAATTCACATTGATTTCAACAATGCTGAAAAGCCAGTTGCAGGTCTAGAGTATGAGGCACCTTACATTCATACAAGTAGCTACATATGCTGCTAGCTACCTTTTTTTTTTGCAACTTCAGTCAGTAGAAAAATTAATTTAAACATATGCCTCAGACTATTGTATTCACTTATTCCGGTAGTAGTTACAGTGTAGCTAAAAGGTAAATCATAACAGTAATATATATCAAAAACAAGACCTCTAGCTTGATAAGTTAAAGTCTCCTATCATTGTGGTCATGCTTGGCCTGTGATGACACTGATGAAGAAAAGGAGCAGCGAATTGCAGTTATCCACTTATAAAGATAATAACAACAGTAAAAGGTTAACACATAGTCTACCTAACCTTTAATACAAGCTTTACAAGGTTTTTAAACAAGCTTAACCAGGGTAGTAAACACAGTGTGCCAGTATACAGCCATGTGTGGAATCCTGTTAGCTACATAGCTGTGTGGCATACGCAATGTTTCTACATGACAAACTGAGAGTGCAACCATGACACCCCAGTATCGCTGTATGGTAAACTTGGCAAGCAGCATGGTATACCATGTGTGGCTGTGTGATATCAAGCATGGCCACGCATGCCTTTGTGAAGTTATAAGTGGATTGTACTGTATATAGACAGGGAATGAGTTCATTTGCTCAATTGATTTGCATGTCTGGCCAGTACCATACTTTCCTTTGATGCAATATGTGTTGATTCACCAGTCATAAATTATATTCAAAAAGTAACACAAACAAGTGTAAACAATAATTTGAAATTTTCCAATTAACTAGAGATTATAGAAATAAATAAGCAAAGAATGAAGGGGATAGTTTACACCTGCAGCTAACATTTAACCACTACTTCCGCCTTGTTCAATATTAATATTAAATATCCATTAGTATAGCTGTAGGTGTAAATGACCTCCCTTGTTTCCTTGCTTTTTATGCATATGCATATTTCTATGAATCCTACTCAAATATAAAAATCTAAGAGATCAAAAAAGTATTGTGGAGGTAGTTCACTTTTCCATTCCATGATACGCAATTCATATTTAGCCAATAATCTTTGATTTGTAAACTGGTCTTTGAATTTGTGATCACGAAAATCAATGTCTTCAGGAGACAGATACATAATCATTGCTAGTTTATTAAACAACCATTGGTGATTGATGAATACATAATTGCATAAATTGGGTACTTCTTTAAAACACAACAATACACCTAAGAAGTCAAAATACTGTAAAGACTCTTCAACTTAATAATTGTCATAACACTAGTATAGAGAATATTAATATTGTCGTAACACTGTAATGTGATTCATTTACAGCTAGACCACCCCATGAGTGTCCATATTTTTGCTGCTGTGCTGAGCTACTTAAATCCTTGGAACTTCCAGGTACAATGTTATACTTATGTATATAATGTATCTCATAGGTATCACTACCCTGAACAGCTGCTGCATGCTATGTCAATTTTGGATATATTTCTACTTGTATACATCTGCAGTAGTGTTGCACTGATAACCGGTTCAATAATCAGTATTGGGCCGATATTGGCTACTAGCCGATTAATCGATTTTGAGTACATCAAGCTGATGTTCATCTCCACTGTGCTGTGTAGTATAATGATGTGGGGGAGGCTATACATAAGTTATTTAGCATTTAATTGGGTTATGTGTTGATGGTTTAGAGGTGTACAAGCCATGCCCATAATATACTGTCAGGTTTTAGGCCATGCCCAATAGTAAATTGAGGTTTTAGATTTATTTGTAGTACGAGCCACTTGTCTCAGAACATTGGAAACAGTTTAAATTGAAAACTGAAAAACTGAACCTGAAAAACTAAAATTTACCATAACTTCATAACAGGTACCTCTTGACAAAGACCACACCTGTGATAAGACCACCTCATTGTAGTAGGTCAAGTAGGTCCAATAAATTATTATGGCTAAGGTGTACTCATAATGTAATAAACTATCAATCAATAAATCAATCGATCAGTACTTAAAATGACAGCTGCAAGGTTGTACAAAAAGGATATACTATCTTACCATACCAACACTTAAAATCCATGGTCATCTCACAAATGAAAATGGAGCAATTGCATGCATAATTTACTTTACTTATACTGGATTTGATAATGGAATTCTCATGAATTTTGCATGATTTAGAAGTTACATAGTTACAAGATAAAAATGGGACTTTATGTCTTGGTAATAGTTAGACACTCATAATAGGCATCTTCGAGGTTTTAAAAATCCGACATGACGTCAATAATTACCTACACCTTGGTAATTATTTATGTCACCTCAGGTTGTTAAATCCCTTGAAGACGCCTATTATGAGTGTCTAACTCTTACCCAGACATAAAGTCCAAGATCATTTATTTTGATTTTGTAACTATGCAACTCCTAAATCATGCACAATTCATCAAATCCAGTATCAGCAGAGTAAATTATGCTTGCAATTGCTCCATTTTCATTTGTGACAAGACCATGGACTTTAGGTCTTGGTGTGATAAGATAGTATGTCTTTTTGTACAACCCTGCAGCTGTCATTTTAAGTACTGACTGATTGATTGATAATTTATTACATTATGAGTATCATATTTATTGCACCTATCTTACATTGGTACTATAATGAGGTGGTTTTATTACAAAGGTGGTCTTTGTCAAGACGTACCTGTTAATATGAAGTTTTGGCCAATTTTAGTTTTTCGTTTCAGCTTTTCAGTTTTCAATTTCAGTTGTTTCCAATGTCCCATTTGTCTCAACTGTATAGCAGTAGTAAAATGTACTAAAACCTGTTTACCATGAGTAACTTGTACTTGTGGTATACATCTAACCTTACATTGTAGCCCAGAATGAGCTGTATATCAATACTTGTTTCACTATTATTATATAAGTGCAACACTAAATCTGTAGTATGCTATATGTACATAAAGGTCTTATTTTGCTGAATGTTAATTGAAAGTGGAAGGGTATAGTTTTGACAGTGGTACTGTTTGAAAGCATCAAGGGGGTGATCATTTGTGACTGGATCTGTGAAAACCCAACACAATCGCGCAAGCCTAAATTTTCAGTATAAACCATTGAATACAATGGGTGAAATACTTGCGTATTATTGAAAAAAATCGTAAATTTTTGAATGCCTCTTTCTTAGTGATGGAGGGGACTAACAATAAAACCCTGGATATCATCTTATTTGCCTGCTCAAGAGGAGTTGAAAAATCTTTGTTTCGTTACAGTAGACCCAAGGATATGGAAGTTATGAGAGTTTTTTACGACACATCGAAGCGATCATACGTGATCAATTTTTCTTCACGAATTCCTTCCACCTTTGTTTACAGTTAAGAAGGATGGGTAAAAGAAAACCCTACCCAGTAGTTGATTCCCCTTTTCATGGCGAACACGATGGTGAAAATTGTAGCTTGGTACCTCGATTCGTTGGTACGTTACAACCATTTTTGTAGGCGCCTGTAATTTATTTTCCCTATACTTGCTGTACAAATCAATTTTTGTGTTGTTGCTACTTTGTAGGGCTGTAACTCCTGAAGCTATTGGTACACGAGGCTGAAACTGTGCCAGAGGATACACTTGGCTAAGTAGATTATAAATATGTAATAAACAAGAATTTAAAAAATGCGTGATTGTGTTGAGTTTTTGCAGATCCGGTAATATTTGCAGAATATTAACTATTGGAAACCATTCCCCATACATACATCACATATGTAATATATAAACCATGACTACTAGGTATATTGCACTTATATACACACTTACTTTGTCAGAGGAAAATTACTTTTCATAAACCCTTGGGTGAACACCAAAGTTGGACATGGTTCATATGATGTATAGTATGCCATGTAATTAATGCGCACTATGAACCTTACACAAACAAGAAAATTAAAAACTCACGTGTGATTCACCATAGTTTGACAAAATTGTTCGTAGGCTTACTATAGTGACTTACAACACCCTATCAATTAAGAGACTTAGTAAACACATTCCATATATCCCTAGAACTTGTCTGTTTATATCAACAAAATGTTACCTTGTGCCACCCATCATCGAAGTTGTGAAATATGTCTGTAAAATGAATTCATTGGCAGTGCTCTCACTGGCTGGGGTGATTGGTCACCCAATATGCGAAGTCTAATAGCCTAAACTGGTTTGAGTGATAATCATACTGGCGCTAGCTGTAGGCTATCAGCCTGCCATGAAACACATTAATGTCATGTTCCTCAAATCACAGAGGTAAGTACTGTATATGACCGTATTAAAGCCGGGCTCAAATACACGCAGGGGCTCAAATATACGCTGGGTACAGCTAGGGGACTGTCATAATAAACACCCAGGCTCATTTAAACGCCGGGGTGCTAATGACATGCACTGAAATAAATGCCGGGGTTCTAAACTTGTGTCAACTGCTAACTAGTATACAGTAATGTCTCGTCACCAGTATTATGATGTCTTGTCTTGTTCGACTATGCCTTCTCTTCTGCTGATGGCCATAGCGTATTTATCGTGGTCATTGTAATCTTTCCGCCCGACTTCCAATGTTTCACCCAGTAGAGGAGTCCAAATGGTTTTATGTACGTGATGGGCTATGGATTTCGTATTTCGTAAGTACTTGTACTGGCACCTGTCAATCTCAATGAGTGGCTAGTAAGAAATAGACGCCCAGGTCCATATTAATGCTGGTCTCGTTTAAACGCCGGGTCAAAAGTGATTTATAGGAAATAAACGCCCAGGCTTCTATATGGTCATATACAGTATATATATACTTACCTAACAACAGGTGATTATTCGTATAATGTATATTATGTATCATACCTGTTTGCAAGCTACTCACCTTATTTCTAGTGAAAGGGTCTCGTTAAATAAGGAGGTCTACTGTCAGCACATAATATTCTCATGGAGCCACATGTATACATTGGAAAACCATGCAGTAAAAGATACGTGTACGACAAATTAATAATGCTTCAATCTTCTTTGTAAGTACGTACGTGCCGATGTATCAGATAGCAATCTGAGAAGAGTTTGTTTACGGATATGATGGCTTAATAATGTTGCTACATATATCCAAAGTTACTGATTCCAGATTTTATGTAGTGGAATGGATGCATGATCCTTCTTGAACTTGACCTTGCAACAAAACATTCAAATAAGCATGAGAAAAAAAAATGTGTGTGTGTGTGTGTGTGTTGTGTTAGTGTGTGACTGGATCTGAAAAAAACCCTGCATTTTTCGAATTCTTGTTTATTAGATATTCATTAGCCAAGTGTGCCTCTGGCAAAGTTTCAGCCTCATATGCTAATAACTTTCGAAGGTACAGCCTTACAAATTTGTGACAACAGAAAGATCGATTTGCACAATAAGTATTAAGAAAATAAAGTATAGGCGCTTACATAAAACAGCTGTAACTTACAAGCACAATGCAGTACAGCATTGCAACTTACACCATCATGCTTGCCATGAATGGAGGTTGCACCATCGTGTTCACCATGACTAGGGGAATTGATTCCTGGATAGGCTTTTCCTTCTATCACCTCTCTTCATTACATAGAGAGATGAAATCAGTGAAGAAAGATCAATCGCATACAATAGCTTCGACGTGACGTAAACAAACGCCCATTATCTTTTAGTCTACTGATGATATAAGATGATATCCAGGTTTTTATTGTTAGTCCCTTTCTTTACTAAGAAACAGGCATTCACGGATTTTTTTCAACAATGTGCAAGTACTTCACCCATTGTATTCAATACTTTATACCGTAAATTTAGACTCGCGCAATTGTATCGACCCAGGTTTTTGCAAATCCTGTCACACACACATATATATATGTGACTGGGCCTGCAAAAACAGGGCATGTGGGCACAAACTACACCCCATCACTCTACAGGTCATATCTCAGTACTGGAATAGTATATTTGTATTCTGTAACTTGCATCATGATGCCAATTAAATGCTTATTAAAAGCTGAAATGTGAAATGCCATAGAATAATGGTACAAAACGTTATGAGTGATGAAAGTGTGAAAAAGTAGGCAAAAATCATGTGCCCACATGCCCTATTATCGCAGGCCCGGTCACATATATATATATATATATATATATATATATATATATATCTAAACCAAAACAGCCAAGCTGTAAAAAAAGAGTGCGGCCCCCAAAAAGGCCAAGATGAAAAAAGATGTGAAATCCAAGGTGGCGACCAAGAAATGGCTGTGATGGTAGGTTAATGGCAAAAATTTTAATTACGACAATTCAGGTGAATTTGGTGCCAGTGGAGAAGGCAATGCAAATTCACCTGAATTGTCGTAATTAAAATTTTTGCCATTAACCTACCATCACAGCCATTTCTTGGCCACCACCTTGGATTTCACATCTTTTTTCATCTTGGCCTTTTTGGGGGCCGCACTCTTTTTTTACAGCTTGGCTGTTTTGGTTTAGATATCAGTTGTATTACAAGCCACAAAACTTGCCATATGGCTTTGATGCTTCCTTTTAACTTGTTTTTATTTCTTTACTGTAGGAATTGTGGAACAAAGGAGTGTGTATAGCTTTTGTCTGATGAAATATTAGTATATTTAACATTGAATGATGATTATCACATACTGTAGTTAATAAGGTGACTTCTTACATAACTGAACTGTAGCTGAAACTCTCATTGTTTGTAGCTGAACTCTTTTCAGGTTGATTTATTTCTTGCTGAACTCTCTACAGGGTGATTTGTTTGCAACTGAATTCTCTACTACGGTGGTTTCTTTGTAGCTGAACTCTCTGCAAGGTGACTTGTTCTAGCTGAACTCTCTACAGGGTGGCTGAACTCTCTACAGGGTGGCTGAACTCTCTACAGGGTAATTTGTTTGCAACTGAACTCTCTACAAGATAATTTGTTTCTAGCTGATCTCTCTATAGTGTAACTTGATTGTAGCTGAACTCTCTACAGGATGGTTTCTTTGTAGCTGATTTCTCTACAGGGTGACTTGTTTCTAGCTGAACTCTCTACAGGGTGACTTGTTTCTAGCTGATCTCTCTACATGGTGACTTGTTTCTAGCTGATAGGGTTATCTGTTTGTAATTGAACTCTCTACAGGATTGTTTCTTTGTAGCTGATCTCTCTACAGGGTGACTTAATTCTAGCTGATCTCTCTACAGGGTGAACTCGTTTCTGGCTGAACTCTCTACAGATGATTTGTTTGTAGCCGAACTCTCTACATGGTAGTTTCTTTGTAGCTGAACTCTCAACAAGGTGGCTTGTTCTAGCTGAACTCTCTACAGGGTGGCTGAACTCTCTACAGGATGATTTTTGTGCGACTGAACTCTCTACAAGATGGTTTGTTTCTAGCTGATTTCTCTATAGTGTAACTTGATTGTAGCTGAACTCTCTACAGGATGGTTTCTTTGTAACTGATCTCTCTACAGGGTGACTTGTTTCTAGCTGATCTCTGGATGACTTGTTTCTAGCTGATCTCTCTACATGGTGACTTGTTTCTAGCTGAACTCTCTATAGTGTTATCTGTTTGTAATTGAACTCTCTACAGGATGGTTTCTTTGTAGCTGATCTCTCTACAGGGTGACTTGTTTCTAGCTGATATCTCTACAGGGTGACTTGTTTTTAGCTTATCTCTCTACAGGGTGAACTTGTTTCTGGCTGAACTCTTTACAGATGATTTATTTGTAGCTGAACTCTCTACATGGTGATTTCTTTGTAGCCGAACTCTCTACAAGGTGATTTCTTCTAGCTCATGTCTCTACAGGGTGATCTGTTCTTAGATGGACTCTCTACAGGGTGATTTGTTTGCAGCTGAACTCTTTATATGATGGTTTTTTTGTCGCTGAACTCTCTACAAGGTAACTTCTTCTAGCTGATCTCTCTATAGGGTGACTTGTGTGTAGCTGAACTATCTGCAGGGTGATTATTTGTAGTTGAATTCTCTACAAGGTGATCCTTCTAGCTGATCTCTCTACAGGATGACTTTTCTAGCTGAACTCTCTATAGGGTGATCTGTTCATAGCTGAACTCTCTACAGGGTGATTTGTTTGCAGTTGAACTCTCTACATAGTGGCTTCTTTGTAACTGAACTCTCTATAAGGTAATGTTTTGTAGCTGATCTCTCTATATAGAGTTATAACTTTCTCTATAGAGTTATAAAATGTTTGTAAAACTGAACTTTTTACAGAGTGGTTTTTTTTTTTTGATTGGTTGCTGAACTCTCCAGCTACACGGTGACTTTTTTGTACTACAGAGTGACTTGTTTGTAGCTGAACTCTCTACAGAGTGACTTACTTGTAGCTTAACATTGTATGAAGTAACTTGTTTGTAGCTGATCTAGATGAACTCTCTACAGGGTAACTTTTTTGTAGCTGAACCCTCTACGCAGTGACTTGTTTGTAGCTGAATTCTCTACAGGATGACTTGTTTATAACTGAATTTTTTTTCAGTGTGACTTATGATGTTCTGAATCTCTACAGCTACATATTTGTAGCTTAACTCTCTACAGGGTGACTTGCTTGTAGCTGAATTGTCTATAAGATTAACTGTTTGTAGCTGAACTCCCTACAGAATAACTTGCAATGCAATATAATTCTATAATGGAGTAAGTTATAAACGTAGCTGAATGCTCTCTTAGGGTGACTGTTCTATTAGAGTATCTCGATCTCGCATATGCTACACGTAGTTGGCTTTGGAATCATAACTCAGTGGTTTGTAATCCAATTCTTCTGTACTACTGCAAGGACTTTCTATGATAATTATTTCAGCTACACACCGATTTTCAGCTCACTGCTCTAAGCGGTTCCCCTGGTAGGCATGAAAACTAATAGTTTTTTTTTTGTTCATAAAAATCGATCGCGTAATTGTGACATAGGTTGGGTTTTGTGTCATATCTCGATGGCCTTTAACTGGATTCCTTTCAAACTAAAAAAAGGCACTCCTACGATAGTTACTCCATCTACATAGCAATTTTCAGCTCATTCCTTAAAGCGGTTTACCCTGTGGGTGTGACAGACCTTCGACCTTATTTTATGCAAATAATCGGTTATACTTCCGTGAATGTTCATCGGATTCCTACCAAACGTGGTACTGAGATTCGCCTTAATGAGCCTTTTAAGTGTGCCAAATTTCAGCCCGATTGGAGCACGCATTCGTGTTTTATGGCCAAATTTGCAAAGTACGTAAAAAGAAGTAGAAGAAAAAAACCAAGAAAAAAATCTTTGGCTGCTCGTATCTCGGAAATGGCTGGAGCGATTTTCTTTAAATTTGGAATGTGGACTCCCCTATCTAGCCTGCACGTCTGTAGCAACTTTGGATGCAATCGGATAAGGAATCACGGTGCTACAAAGATGTGAAAATCGCATTTACTTTCTTCCTGTAAATATACTCACGGTGTGGCGTGCTGGCTTCTTGGGCCGCACGACACACTACCGTGTGTCTTGATATATTGTTATACTGTTATATTACACTGTATACAGCTGTATGTTAATAGCTGCAGTAGAGATGACTCACAAAGTACTTATGTAGCTTCGCAAATCTCTCGGCCTTGGAAGATAACTCATGAGTTCACAGCACACAATTTAATATTTATCATTGCCATTTGCGTGGATAAATTTTACATGGAAATTATATCTACAGTAATCCAAAACAGCCAAGCTGTAAAAAAGGGTGCAGTCCCCAAAAAGACCATGGTGAAAAAAGATGTGAAATCCAAAGTGGCAGCAAGAAATGGCTGCAATGGTAGGTTAATGGTAAAAATTTTATTAACGACTATTCGGGTGAATTAGGTGCCAAAATCAAGTGGTACCAATTCACCTGAATTGTTGTTATTAAAATTTTTACCATTAACCTAGCCATTTCTTGGCCGCCATCTTAGATTTCACATCTTTTTAACCATAGCCTTTTTGGGGACTGCACTCTTTTTTTTTACAGCTTGGCTGTTTTGGATTAGATATCACTTCTTTTTGTATTTGTATACCCCAAAGCCGTCTTATGGCTGGCTTTGGGGTTATTTAAAGTTAAACCTGTGTTATATTTCTCTACTACAGAGAAAGAAGAAAGATATTCAAAGAAGACTTTTTATATAATTATTAACTATTTTTGATTTTATCAGTAATTGTGACCAGGCCTGATAAAACAGGGCATGTGGGCACATAATTTTTGCCTACTTATTCTAACTTTCATTGCTCATAACGTTTTGTACTATTGTGCTATGGCAATGCAATTTTTAGCTCTTAGGTAGCATTTAATTGGCTTTATATGCAAGTTACAGAATGGAAATATTTTGTTCCACTACTAAGATATGATCTGTAGCGTGATGGCATGTAGTTTGTGCCCACATTCCCTATATTCGCAGGCCTGGTCACAATTATATAAATTTTGAATTATTACATGCCATTTCTTTTCTACATCTCCACTGGGTGACTTGAAATGTAGCTGAACTCTCTATGTAACTGAACTCTCTACGGGATAATTTATTTGTAGCTGAACTCTCTACATGGTGACTTATTTCTAGCAGATTTTTTTTACAGGGTGACTTGTTTAAAGTTGAACTCTCTACTGGGTGATTTGTATGAACTCTCTACAGAGTAAATTAGCTAATCTCTCTACAGGGTGACTAGTGTGTAGCTGAAGTCTCTGCAGGCTAACTTGTTTCTAGCTGATCTCTCTACAGGATGACTTGTTTCTAGCTAATCTCTCTAAAGGGTGACTTTTTTGTAGCTGATCTCTCTACAGCATGATTTGTTTGTAATTGAATCCTCTACAGGCCAGGGCGACTTGTTTCTAGCTGATCTCTATAAAGGATGACTAATTGTTTCTAGCTGATCTAACACGATGATTTGTTTGTAGCTGAACTCTGCTTTAACTAATCTCTCTGATTTGTAACTGAAACTAATCTCTCTATAGGGCGATCTGCAGGGTAACTTGTTTCTAGTTGATCTCTGTACAGGGTGACTTGCTTGTAGATAAACTCTCTACAGGGAGATTTGTTTGAAGCTGTACTCTCTACAGGGGTATTTTTTCTAGCTGATCTCTCTACAGTGTGATTTGTTTGTAGCTGATATCTTGACAGGGTGATTTGTTTGCAGCTGAACTCTCTACAGGGTAACTATTTCTAATCCCTCTATAGGGTGATTGGTTTTATAGCTGAACTCTTTACAGGGTTATTTGTTTTTAACTCAGGTTGATGAAGTGTAGTTGAACTCTGTACAGGGTGACTTGTTTCTATCTACAGAGTGATTTGTTGGTAGCTAAACTCTCTACACGGTGCCTTTGTTCTAGCTGATCTTTCTACAGGGTGACTTATTTCTAGTTGATGTTGTAGCTGATCTCTCTACAGTGTAAATTGTTTGCAGCTGATCTCTCTACAGGGTGATTTGTATGTAGCTGAATTCTCTACAAGGAGATTTGTTTGTAGCTGAACTCTCTGCAGAGTAATTTGTTTGTAGTTGAACACTCCACAGTGTAACTTTTTCTAGCTAATCTCTCTTCAGGGTGACTTGTTTTTAGCTGAACTCTCTATAGGGTGATTTTTTGCAGCTGATCTCTCTACAGGGAGATTTGTGCATAGCTGAATTTTCTATAGGGTGACTTATTTATAGCTAAATTCTCTGCAGGGTAATTTTTGTAGTTGAACTCTCTACAGGGTAACTTTTTTCTAGCTGATCTCTCTGACTTGTTTGTAGCTGAACTCTCTACAGGTGATTGGTTTGCAGTTTTTCTAGCTGATATCTCTACAATATGATTTATTTGTGGCTGATTTTTCTACAGGGTAGTTTGTTTGTAGCTGAACTCACTACAGGATGAATTGTTTCTAGCTGATCTCTCTACAGGGTGATTTGTTTGTAGCTAAACTCTTTATGTGGTGAAGCTGATCTTTCTACAGGGTGACTTATTTCTAGCTGATGTCTCTACAGGGTAACCTTTTGTAGTTGATTTATCTACAGCGTGATTTGTAAGTAGCTGATGTCTCTACACTGTGATTTGTTTGTAGCTGAACTCTCTACAAGGTAGCTTGTTTTAAGCTGAACTCTCTACAGGGTAACTTAAAGTGTGGTTGAACTTTATAAAGGGTGACTTATTTCTAGCCTCACACTCTACAGGGTGACTTGTTAAGTATTTGTAGCTGAACTCTCTACAGAGTGATTGGTATGTAGCCAAACTCTGTGTGACTGATTTATAGCTGATCCTTCTACAGGTTAACTTGTTTCTAACTGATCTCGCTACATGGTGACTTGTTTCTAGCTGATCTCTCTATGAGGCGATAGCTGAATTCTACAGTGTACATTGTTTCTAGCTGATCTCTCTACAGGGTGAACTTTTTCTAGTTGATATCTACAGAGTGATCTGTTCATACTTGAACTCTCTACAGGGTTATCTGTTTGTAGCTAAACTCTCTACAGGGTGGTTTCTTTGCAGCTGAATTCTCTACAAGGTGACTTCTTCTAGCTTATCTCTCTACAGGGTGACTTGTTTCCAGCTGAACTCTCTACAGGGTGTCTTTGTTCTAGCTGATCTTTTCACAGGATGACTTATTTCTAGCTAATGTCATAGCTGATCTCACTACAGTGTGATTTGTTTGCAGCTGATCTCTCTACAGGGTGATTTGGATGTAGCTGAATTCTCTGCAGATTTGTTTGTAGTTGATCTCTCTATAGGGTGGTAGCTGAATTCTACAGAGTAACTTGTTTGTAGCTGATCCCTCTCAAGGGTGACTTGTTTCTAGCTGATCTAGCAGTATAATTTGTTTCTAGCTGAACTCTCTACAGGGTGACTGGTTTCTAGCTGATCTCTCTTCAAGGTGAATCATTTCTAGCTGATCTCTCCACAGGGTGATTTGCTTGTAGCTGAACTCTCTATAGGGTAACTTGTTTCTAGCTGATCTCTCTACAGGGTGACTTATTTTTTTAGTTGATCTCTCCACAGGGTGATTTATTGTAGCTGAACTCTCCACAAGTTGAAACATATTTTTAGCTGAACACTCTACAGGGTGACTTGAACTGTAGTTGAACTCAGTATATACAAGGTGACTTGTTTCTAGCTGATCTCCCTAGTTTGTAGCTGAACTCTCTACAAGGTAGCTCATGAACCCTCTACAGGGTAATTTGTTTGTAGCTGAACTATCTGCAGGGTAATTTGTTTGTAGCTGAACTCGCTACAGGGTAACTTGTTTCTAGGTAATCTCTCTCCAGGGTGATTTGTTTGTAACTGAACTCTCTACACTACAGGGCAAAATTTTCTAGCTGATCTCTCTACAGTGTGTTTGTTTGTTTGTTGATCTCTCTACAGGGTGATTTTTTCATAACTGAACTCTCTACAAGATGACTAGCTTTTAGCTGAACTCTCTACAGAGTGAATGATATCTCCACAAGGTGACTTGTTTCTAGCTGATCTAACAGGGTGATTTGTTTGGAGCTGAACTTTCTACATGGTGCCTTTGTTCTAGCTGATCTTTCTACAGGATGACTTATTTCTAGCTGATGTCATAGCTAATCTCTCTACAGGGTGATTTGTATGTAGCTGAATTCTCTGCAGATTTGTTTATAACTGAACTCTCTGCAGGGTAATCTGTAGTTGAACCTTATACAGGGTAACTTTAGTCTAGCTTATCGGTCTACAGGGTGAATTGTTTGTAGCTTAATTCTCTACAGGATGATTTGTTTGCAGCTGAAGTTTCCAGCTTATCTCTCAACAGTGTGATTTTTTTTATAGCTGATCTCTCTACAGGATGGCTCGTTTGTAGCTGATAGAACTCACTACAGGATGACTTGTTTCTAGATGCTCTCTCTATAGAGTGACTTGTTTCTAGCTGATCTCTCTACAGGGTGATTTGTTTGTAGCTTAACTTTCTACATGATGACTTGGTTCGGACTAATCTTTCTACAGGGTGAATTATTTCTAGTTGATTCCTCCACAGGGTAACTTTTCTAGTTGATCTCTCTACAGTGTGACTTGTTTGTAGCTGATCTCTATAGGGTGGTAGCTGAATTCTACAGGATAACTTGTGTCTAGCTGAACTCTCTACGTGGTGACTGATTTCTAGCTGATCTCTCTACAGGGTGACTTGTTTCTAGCTGTTCTCTCAAGTTTGTAGCTGAATTCCCTACAGGGTGACTTATTTGTAGCTGAACTCTCTGCAGGGTAATTTGATTGTAGCTGAACTCTGTACAAGTTACGTGACTTGTTTCTAGCTAATCCCTCTCTGCAGGGTAACTTGAACTCTCTACATAGTGATTTGTTTATAGCTAAACTCTCCACTCTGCAAGTAACCTTTTCTAGCTGATCTCTCTTCAGTGTGATTTGTTTGTAGCTGATCTCTCTACAGGGTGACTTGTTTCTAGCTGATCTCTCTACAGAGTGACTTGTTTCTAGCTAATCTAACAGGGAGATTTGTTTGTAGCTGAACTTTACAGGGTGACTTGTTTGTAGCAGATCTCTCTACAAGATGACTTGTTTCCTGCTGAGCTCTCTACAGGGTGACTTGATTGCTTGTAGCTGAACTCTGTACAAGGTGATTTGTTTGTAACTGAACTCTCTACAGGGTGAATTGGCTTCAAGCTGTTCTCCCTCCAGGGTGACTTGTAATGATCTGAATCGCTAGAGCGATTTATTTGTAGCTGCATAGTGACTGTTCTAGTAGAGTATCTCATCAGCTGAATGCTGTATTAGGATGGCCGTTCTATTAGAGTATCTCGATCTCGCTTTTGCTGCACATAGTTCGTTTTCGAATGATAATTAAGTGGTTTGTACATCAATTCTTCTGTACTATTGCAGGGTCTTTCTATGATGATTATTCCAGCTACATACCAATTTTTAGCCCATTGCTCTAAGCAGTTTGCCTAGTAGGCATGAACACTAATATGTAACCGAATTTTGGAAAATCACCCATATGGGCGCATTTGACACCTAAAATATTTAATGATCAAATCACAAACTTTATAGTGAAAATCTACTTGTTAATAGATGTAAGCCATCTTCAATGCCTTAAATTACAAGAAAATTCTTGAAATATATTTAAAACTGTGCCCTGTTCTTATTTGCAATCCACTAAACATGAAAATTCTAATTATTTCACGTGCACCCATATGGGTGATTTTCCAAAATTCAGTCACATATCGGGTTAGGTTTTGTGCCATATCTCAATGGCTATTATTTGGATTCCTTTCAAACCACAAAAAGGCACTCCTAAGATGGTTACTCCATCTACATAACAATTTGCAGCTCATTCCTTCTAGGGGTTTACCCTGTGGGCATGACAGAAGTTCGACCTTTTTTTACGCAAATAATCAGTCATATAATGTGAATGTTCATTGGATTCCTACCAAACTTGGTACTGAGATCCACTGTATTGAGCCCTTTAACCCTTTAAGGACCGCTGTCATAATATTACATCCAAATATAAGCTTATGTGAAGCCATTATAATAATTTTTCCATTAATATACGATTCTTTTGATATACAATGCCAATATATTACATGAAACTACACTGGAAAGAACTAACCTCCTGATTATAAGTATATTATATTTACACAACAATAAAACTAACCTTGTACAAATACGTCCACATCTTTCGCCTTGTTGCTTGTATTGAGCTGAAATAAACTTCATGGTGCTCTTCTTTTAGAGATGCATCTAATGATATACAAGATCACATAATGGCATTCTTTAAAAGGGGTAAATTGATGGCTTGTAACAGATCACATCACAGACAGATCATCACAAGTCTTAACAAATCACTTTGTTAGTTGAAAATGGTAAGTTATTCACTACTTCCTGGGGTTTTGGTGATGCTACAAACTTGCTAAGTAATAGAATGTGCAAACTTCATAAACTTGCGGGTTTTCAGTGTAGGCACTGCATAAATTAGTGTGGTCCTTATACGGTTAAATTAACTGTCCCAAATTTCAGCCCGATTGGAGCACGCATTGATGTTTTATGGCAGATTTTGCAAAGCATGTGAAAAGAAGAAGGAGAAGAAAAAACCGAAGAACTTAAAACAAAAATTTGGCCACTCATATCTCGGAAATGGCTGGAGCGATTTTCTTCAAATTTGGTATGGAGACCCCCCCTACTTGGTTGACATTTCTGTAGCAAATTTGGTTCCAATCAGATAATGAATCACAGAGCTATGTATGTATGGAAATCATATGTGACCTAATTTTAGAACCGCAACATAAACAAACATCCGTATCTCAGAAACTCACCTTGTATGAATATGAAACAAGGATTTTTGAACTCCCAATAAATAGGGGAACATGATGATGCCCAGGATGTATCCACTGGAGTATCAATTCACCGAGCAGCAAGAAGATAAAAACTTGCATAATTTTTTTCTGAAGCTTGTGTTTTTTACCCATTGTTTATGAATGTGCTTTATTACAAAAGTACTATTGTGCAAATTAGGTAACATATTTTCTTTCTGTCAATATATTCACAGTGTGGCATGCCGGCTTCTTGGGCCACACAACACACTACCATGTGTCTTGATTTTTTGACTGGTTAGGTGCAGTTCCACATGTAATCATGCATGCTATCATGCATGGAGTACCATACCAGTGTGAAGTTATAATTGAGCTGTACCGTACTTACTTGGCCATAATGACCTCACCCTCTTCATTGATCTAGCTGTAGCTATGCACAGTGAAAATAAGGAATAGAAGATGACAGGCTGACTCTAGCTAATACAATGGTCATGTGGCCAGCAGTCTATGTATGTAGATCCTTACAAATTTAGCTTCTACCTTTCTACCTACATTCAAGCTCTAGAACAATTAAACACCACATATTGTTGATTGCAGTTGATTTTAAGGATAAGATTTGAATGTACTTTAATTGATAATGATTTTATTTCCCTTCCTCCCCTTCCTCCAATTGTAATACACTCATTAACATGAGGTGATTATATTATTATTATTATTACTAGGACCGCGTCACATACAACCAAGTACATACACCAACGTTGCAACCTACCCATTGAGCAAGTATAAACAGTGCCATAGGCAACACTCAGAGCAGTGTGCGTGTACCGGTGGAAATGATACATAGGCATATGAACACAGGCAAGGGAGTTTAACTGGCATCAGAAAACCACAATACTAAAACGCAACCTACACAAAAACCAAGCTATACTGAAAGTAACTATATATTGTAGGTGTGACGTGTGTCTGAAGATGACTCAGCAGTGAAGTGAGGCTATGCAGAACAAGGGATATGGTGAAGGAACGATTAGCAATTGATCCCAATCAAGCCAATATGGCACAACAGACTGTTTTAACTAGAGGCCATTCAGTGGTGATGTGCCAGTATATCAGCGGTGTGGCATTGGCACAGTGATCACAGTCTATAATATTATGCATACAATCATGCACAACATACATGAGTTAGTTACACATTGTTGTATATGCAGCACTGCATCGGCTTCTTGTTTAGCTATTACAGACTCACAGTAGAGTAGTAGTTAAGCCGAGTGGAAAATAATTCCAGCCGCTAGCAAGCCAGATGAAGGATGAAAATGTATAATACAACTACCGATACAAATAATACATTACTCATTACCTTGCTGTTCCAGCTGGTTGTTTACGAGCGCATCAGCTGGTATCCCAACTGGTCATCAACTGGTTGTTCACTGCATGGCGCCTGGAGTGCTTATCCTGCATACAAAATACACAGTTACAAACATTTAAACATACTTGTAATGTTGTTGTTTACGTGTAAGGTGGCCTCTGGCTCAGCTGTAGTCACTCCGCGGACGTTTACTAATCTTCTACTTCGAGCAATCTTTAATTAAACAAGGGTGTGGTGCTGGGCGTTATATAGAATTACACGTACAGTAAAGTCATCAGCACGAACAGGCGTTCTTATTATATGGTTGTTCCTTCATTCACGGGTGAATCTATCCCCACTTAGTTCATGTCTCTAGGCCTCGTATTTTTCTCAAACATTATTTATTTATTTATTTATTCATTCATTCATTATTAATGACGTAATTTTAACCACATTTCGTATTATTCTTAGTACTTGGTTGTATAACTAGGCCCGGGGCAAATACAACCAAGTACAATCACCAATGGGACAACCTTCTAAAGGGCATGTACAAATAGTACATGGCCAACACAGTGTGTGCAGGTAGAAAAATGCACAGTAATACAATTCTAGAGGAAATGAATGAGACATAAACATAAGGGATGTATTAGTATGCAATTAGAATCAGTGATTATCCAACCATGGAGATGTGAGGATGTACCAGCACAGTGTGTGTGGATGAAAAAGACACACATACAGTAAACATAAGTGATATATGCAATTACAATTGTGAGGGCCTGCTACTATTACATTATATTGAATACCCGACCACGGAAGACCACATAATGTATTGTCACTGCCCCTCCTGCATGATTCTCACAAGTTGAGGTGCAAGTGTATGCTCTCATTTCTATGGTATTGAATCTCATGAGTCATGCATGCCTGCTAACAGTGAAGCTTATACATCCATTAAACAGTCCTAAAATTATATTGTTTAATGAGGATGAATCAGGGTACTGGATTAAGATATGCACGGCCGCTGAAATTTTCAAGAGCAGACGTCAATGAAAAAAGAAGCAGGGTATTTCACTAGAAACTGTTATCTTGCATTTTTTTTATGTGCTGGGCCATATGTCCTAAAATAATAACATGATATACTACAAGATGAAATTGAATTTACGGTGGTGAGGCTAATAGGAGATACACAATACAGGAGATACAATGCAGGTGATACACAAAACTATATGCAAGCCAATAAAGGGAGACAGACAAGCTATCCATAAGCCAGGAGAATGTAAAATTTACAACTTACTATGCTCTTTACAATACATTTACAAACACTAGAGGTAGCCAAGCCAACTACAATCTAGCAAGCCAGGTGTAAGTATAAAATAATACAAACATACAAACATACCGCTATTAATCTTTTTCCTGGTCTTGTGCAGCTGGCATGGTGAACTTTGTGTTGGGCGTGGCTGCATAATTACTTTCCTTTGCGTGGAGCACATCCACTGGCAGCTGGCATGACGACTTGAGACTTGGTGTGCCAGCTGGCAACAATTCATGATCAGTAGTTTGTTTGTCTAAATTGCTGTTTGAATCCACCTGGTCGATTAACTGCATTGTAGTGGGCATCACATGGTAGTTGTTTTGATCAGTATTAAATAGAATAGTCGTACGGTTTCTGTCACCTCCATGAAAACTCCCTCCCATTATACGGTTGCCTCTTCGTTCAACACGGATTCTATTCCCGGTGAGTGCGAAGTCTTAGGCTTTGTAATTTTCTCAAACATTATTTGTGACCTCGCCTGCGAAAACAGGGCATGTGGGCACAAACTATACCCCATCACTCTATAGGTCATATCTCAGTTCTGGAAAAGTATATTTCCATTCTGTAACTTGCATCATGATGCCAATTAACCGTTTACTAAGAGCTGAAAATTTCAATGTCATAGTATAATGGTACAAAAAGTTGTGAGTGATGAAACTTTTAAAAAGTAGGCAAAAATCATGTGCCAACATGCCCTATTATCACAGGCCCAGTCGCATTTATTTATTCATTATTATTTGTGACGTAATTTTAACCACATTTTGTATTATTCTTAGTACTTGGTTGTATAATTATGTATAATATTCTAATGGAACAGTCATATGTAAGTGTATGCTATAACACAAAAATAATAAACAAACTAGTATACTGTATTTCAAAACAATTCTTAATTTAAAAATGAAGTAGGGATCTATGCAATAAAAAGTAGTGAAACAAGAGATGAAACTACAGCATACTTACATAGCTAAGAGGAAAATTTCTACTTTTGCACTTGCCAAAATCATTGTTATATGTGACCGAATTTTGAAAAACCGTCGATATACGCACAACAGTACTTTTGTATTAAAACGCATTTAAAAATTATGGGTGATAATGCAAGCTCCAGAAAAAAAATTACACAGGTTTTTATTGCCTCACTGGTGGGTGAATTAAGCCTCCAGTGGATAAATCCTGGGAATCATCATGTTCGCCTATTCGTAGGGAGTACAAAAATCTTTGTTTCATTTCCATACATGAAAGGATTTCGAAGTTACAGGCGTTAGTTTACGTTGCGGTGACAAAAGAATTTACCGACGATCATTTTTCAGTGAATTTGCCTTCCTTCTTGAGCACAGAAGCATGCCTGGGGCAAAAACTATATCTTGGTGGATGCACAAATTCATGGCGAACACAATGAGTGAAGATTCAATTCGGTATGCCGTTGTATTAGTAAGTTATCATGGTTTATGTAAGTGACTGTAGATTCTTTTCTCGATAGCTTCTGTACATATCAATTTATTTGCTCACCCAGCTGTCTAGTGCTGTATTTCCAACACTGCTGGAACTTAGCTAGTCCATTCCTCTGTCCCTGTAGAAAACAAAGAACACATAAAATGCATTTTGAAAATCGTGCGGATATCGAAGGTTTTCTAAAATTAGGTCACATATCATGCCAATGTAAGGATTTTCCTCCAAGCTATGCTGTAATGCCATCACAATCATCCTTTATTTCACTACTTTTTATTGCATACGCAGATCCCTATTTCATTTTAAAATTGTGATCTATTTGTTCCGTGCTTGTACAGCAAATGGCTGATAAGTTATGGGCATTTTTTATAATGGAGAAGAAATAAAGTATAATTTCTAAGTTGAAAATTTGTCCACATGGAGAAGTACAGGAGAAGCTAGATACCTTAATGAATTTGTCAGTTCATGGTGAGCAGATTGAGCCAAGTCCCATCTTCGTAGTCTTCTTTAGTTGTGAGCTATGATTGATTATTTAAGCACCTGTAATTTATTTGCCTCATTGTTGCTGTGCAAATCGAACTTATTACTGTTCCAAATGTCTAGCACTATAACTCCAAGACCATTCACCATAAAGGTTGAAACTTTGGCTGTCCTTCTTTGTATAGGTTAGAAACCCAGACAGTGATTCTTCATGGATTTAGGGAGCTCGCGAAACCAAGCAAATCAAGGATTCTAAACCATAAGGAACTAATGAGGGAATCATTCCTAACCAACTTAGAACATTGCTCAGCATTTAATTGTAACCACAGTATATAAATTGAAACCCACAATCAAAAAATAAACCAACATTTGTGACCGGGCCTGTGACAACAGGGAATGTGGGTACAAACTACACCCAATCACACTTCAGGTCATATCTCAGTGCTCAAACAAAATATTTGCATTCTGTAACTTGTCTCATAAAGCCAATTAACGGCTTACTAAGGGCTAAAATTTTCATTGCCACAGCACAATGGTATAAAAAGTTATGAATCAAGAAAGTTTGAAAAAGTAGACAAAAATCATGTGCCCAGATTCCCTGCTTTCGCAGGCTCAGTCACATTTATAACTAGGTTATAAGTAATAGTTAGACCACAGGGGTCTAAGTAATTTAGTAACCGGATGGCGCCTGAGCGAAGCGAAATTACTACTACAGGGGGCCTGAGGGTTACTAAATTACTTAGACCCCTGTGGTGTGAACCTGTGGTGTGAAGTCTAAGTTATTTAGGCCCTTTATGTAGTTGTAGTACTTACCACTGTTGACAGCTGCTTGTAACACAGAAATGTAGCGTTCATTAGTAGAAACAAGCCATTACTCCACCAATAACAACAGTTACGGGTTTAAAATTAATTTTTAGGTGGTGATGCATTGCTAATGCTACCAATTCAAGTGCACGTAATAAACATGAAAAGGGTCTAAGTAAACATGAAAAGAGTCTAAGTAACTAAGACACCTCCAAACACCACCAAATCCACCACAAAAAAGGTCTAAATACATTTAAACTAAACATTACACAGTGAATGTGCTTGATGTATGAATGAACTACTCGGCAGGTTTTTAACCAACTCAAGGAGGTTTCTAATATGCCAGGATGTTACTTGTTACTTGGTGATATTAGAGATCTCATTTGTATTAAAGCATACTATGCATGGCATGTTTCAAGCTACTGTAGAAAAGAACAGTAATAAAATGGAATTTGTACTAGTAATAGCATGGGTAGCAGTGAAATTTGGGATAAATACCACTCTTGTTGTATTGGAAATTTACCATTTCCAATACAACAAGAGTGGTAAATTTCCAATACAACAAGAGTGGTATTTATCCCAAATTTCACTGCTACCCATGCTATTCCCACATACTCACTGCACATACGCATGCTGTGCATTAGCATTGCCATGTACGCAATTTGTCACTATGTACTAAACACGCATCAACACTAATTGGCGCTACATTGTTAACATAAATTCTAGCCAATGAAATTGCAATTACAACCTTTTCACTGCTACCAGTGAAATACGGGATAAATTTCACTGCTACTATTGAGACTTTTGTATGGGCAGTGAAACAGGTATGGTATTAAAGGAATGTACACAACAACCTTTTTTGTTTTTTTTGCTCAGAATTTTTTCCAGTATTTGAGATATGACCTGCAGTGTGATGTGGTGTAGTTTGTGCCATAATATACTGTTTTCTCAGGCCAGGTCACATATAGATTTTATTGATTTGAACTTTGTTTCAGTGCGTAGCGGAGCAATTAAAACATGTGTAAAATTTAAACATGCATAAAATTTTATGTAGCATGCGTATTTTTACCAAGTATATTTCAATAAGCTTATATATGACTGTCTCAGCAAAAACCTGCACAATTTAATTTTTTAAGTCACTCAGCATTATTAGCAGTGTCCAAGGAATGGATCACCAAAGTTCAGCATTCTGTGGTGTGTAGTTTTGAAATTATAGCACTAGACAGTAGGAAGAGTAAGATAATCGATTTGTACAGCAACTATACTGAAAATAAACTACACACGCTTACATTCACAGTCATAACTTCCATTTGGATTAGTCTACAATGTTGCAATTTGGCTTAAAATGTTCACCATGGATCAGCACATCAGCCAAGGTATAGTGTTATCCCTATAGACACTTGTGCATATGGATATGAAAGCGGTTTGGTAGAAGAAACGATGACGATCTTGTTTACGTTTACCACATCGTAAACAAATGCACGTGACACACATACCGTTGAAGCTACAGAAACAAAACTAAGATTTTCGAACTCTCCATGAGCAGGCGAATAAGATGGTATATAGGTTTAATCGATTTGAGTCTTCCTTCTTTGAGTACTGGCCCGATAAAAACCTGCGTATTTTTCTTTGTAGCATGCGTAATTTTACGAATTATTTTTAAATTTCGTTTTTCTCAATATGCATGTTTGTGCGAACAAGTCGGGTTTTTGTTGAAGTGGTCACATATGGCAAAAGAGATTTTTACAAAAAAACAGGCAATTTTCACTCAACAGGTCACAGTTTTTTTTTAACTATCATACAGTATGGTAGTACTGTATATCAGGGATCATGGAGGTTTGGGTTTTCTGGCCAATAATATCAACCGAAAACAAGCTTCACAATACCATCCTGACACTTTGGCAGTATTGGTTAGGTATAACCAAGTCCAAAAGTGCCTTCAGTACAACTCTAAGTGCTTCCAATAGATTGTTACAAAAAAAATCTATGGAATTTTCTATTGATAATGGCCTGGCTGGCTTGGCTTGGCGTGCCTGCATGCCTGCCTGCCTGCCTGTCTGCCTGCCTGCCTGCCTGCCTGCCTGCCTGCCTGCCTGCCTGCCTGCCTGCCTGCCTGCCTGCCTGCCTGCCTGCCTGCCTGCCTGCCTGCCTGCCTGCCTGCCTGCCTGCCTGCCTGCCTGCCTGCCTGCCTGCCTGCCTGCCTGCCTGCCTGCCTGCCTGCCTGCCTGCCTGCCTGCCTGCCTGCCTGCCTGCCTGCCTGCCTGCCTGCCTGCCTGCCTGCCTGCCTGCCTGCCTGCCTGCCTGCCTGCCTGCCTGCCTGCCTGCCTGCCTGCCTGCCTGCCTGCCTGCCTGCCTGCCTGCCTGCCTGCCTGCCTGCCTGCCTGCCTGCCTGCCTGCCTGCCTGCCTGCCTGCCTGCCTGCCTGCCTGCCTGCCTGCCTGCCTGCCTGCCTGCCTGCCTGCCTGCCTGCCTGCCTGCCTGCCTGCCTGCCTGCCTGCCTGCCTGCCTGCCTGCCTGCCTGCCTGCCTGCCTGCCTGCCTGCCTGCCTGCCTGCCTGCCTGCCTGCCTGCCTGCCTGCCTGCCTGCCTGCCTGCCTGCCTGCCTGCCTGCCTGCCTGCCTGCCTGCCTGCCTGCCTGCCTGCCTGCCTGCCTGCCTGCCTGCCTGCCTGCCTGCCTGCCTGCCTGCCTGCCTGCCTGCCTGCCTGCCTGCCTGCCTGCCTGCCTGCCTGCCTGCCTGCCTGCCTGCCTGCCTGCCTGCCTGCCTGCCTGCCTGCCTGCCTGCCTGCCTGCCTGCCTGCCTGCCTGCCTGCCTGCCTGCCTGCCTGCCTGCCTGCCTGCCTGCCTGCCTGCCTGCCTGCCTGCCTGCCTGCCTGCCTGCCTGCCTGCCTGCCTGCCTGCCTGCCTGCCTGCCTGCCTTCAGACAAGCATAACTCCATAACACTAAGACTACGGGCTTAATTTTTTCACTGTTTGATGTTGCTTCATCCGAGGTATGCCTTTTTGCATAATGCAGTATGTACAATGGATACATCATGGACTTTACTTTGTCCTCTTTGCGTCCCTTTTCCTTTTTGTTGACTGCCTAAGGTGTAGATTTGCAGTAGTGCGATGTATGATTTCCCAACATTTGTGAACGGGAATTTTCTGTATTTCTGTGGCAACTGGATTGATTGCAGAGTCACTTCTGATACTGTTCTTCGTTTGTAACACTGTGTAACAGGCTGAAAATAGATGAAATGAAGCGTAATTGCCACTTGTGTTTCAAGTCAGTATTTGATAGTTGGCGCACGAATCGTCTACCATTTTTTGTGGGGACTGCATTGATTGCAGAGACGCTTTTCCTATTTTATTTTGTTTGTGGCATTTTTAGTATAAATCGATTTCCTTGCTCTTTCTACTGTCTAGCGCTGTAATTCCAGAACTACTCACCATAATTGACTGCAACTTTGGCAAACCATTCCTTGGACAATGCAGATAATGTTAGGAAAATAAAAGGCATTTGAAAGTTGTGCGAACTAGACAGCTTTTTGCTAATATGATCACAAACAAGGACAGGTCACTTACAAGCCATTAGGTTTGGTTGGTAAATTTCACTAGTGTGGTGCTTACGTTAATAGTATTATACCATTAGAAAGTTAGAAAGGATGTTGAGAATGCTGAAAGTACTGTGGTACGACTGTGTGAACCTGTATACTGACTAAACCCAGCCACTATCTTAGGACGGAATTGTAGTCAAGGACCATTAGTCCTACTCCCAACATTAATAGTAGCCACATACTAATAAAGGTATGTATGTGCTTCTAGTTTTGTGGTCTACTGATCAAATATCTCACTATCATGAGTACTGATATATAACTAGTATTTTAAAAATTGTCAATTTAAAAGTGAAGTAGGGATTTATGCAAAAAAGTAGTGAAACAAGAGATGAATGATGGTGTTACAGCATAGCTCAGTGGGAAGTCCCTACTTTGCCACTGAACAGCTAATGTGCCAAAGTAGGGACTTTCCCACTGAGCTATGCTGTAACACTATCATTCATCTCTTGTTTCACCACTTTTTTGCATAAATACCTACTTCACTTTTAAATTGACAATTTTTAAAATACTAGTTTGTTTAGTTTTTTTGTTGTTGTTGTAGCACAGTTAGCTACAATGTAACTTGTATTAGTCCACTTTTATTTTCCGCATCTGTAAGTATGAGAAAGGCAGATACCATCACTTATAAACGTCTTGCCCATTTGCTCAATGAGAAGTGGAATTCCCCATATTCTGTGGTGATGGGCAGGCTTCGCTGTAGCCTGGACTTCTTATTGTTGCGCTCTTCAGTAATGTGTATCAGGGGATCACGTTCTAGATCCAAGCATCCCTATGTGCCTCCAGCCATCAACCTTGCTGTTGCTGAGGGGTACCTGTCTTCTTTAGAACAATAATACTAATTTTATACTGTGCTTGCTTCTTTTTCTTATCAAAATAACTATATCTACCATATCAATGTAACTTGTAACTGTTCTATCATACATGACTGTTGTATTAGAGTTACTGTTGCATTAGAGTATATCTCAAGTCAACCAAGGGGTGTTCAGCTAGCTAGACCTGAGGTGATCTGGTTTATTGTTAAGTAAATAGCTAGCTAGATTGTTAAGAGGTCAGGTCTCAGTACTCTTTCACTATTATAGATCTTTATTTGGTGGGCATTAGGGACCTGCCTATTATGCCAAAAAATTTTACCTATTATGCTATGCTGCACTGCTCAAAAATTTTACCTATTTTATATGCTCAAATCAGTTATACTCACGCTTTATACCTCATTTCTTATGTTTTACTAATAAATATGTAGTTATGGGCACATAATAAGTGGCTAAAGAACATCTTTGCTCTTCAAAATATGCATGTGACAGAAAAAATCGATACACTCTAATAGAACAGTCAGCTGCCTGATTATTCTATTAGAGTTATTGACTGTTTTATTAGAGCATATCGATCTTTTTCTGTGATATGTATTTTGACCATCAAGGGTTTGTAGTATGGCTCAAATATTCTTTCTATTATGCTAGCATTATGCTCAATGCTTTCAGGCACCTATAATTATACCAGCATAATCAGCGGGTCCCTAGTGGGCATGATCGCAAACTTATGAACTGGATCTCAATCGTGAAGTTACAGATATCTAGCAAGTGTACCTCTCATAGTAACGCCAGGACTGAAGCACTTCTGAAATCCAGCTCTGAAATAATTCTATGGCATCTAAATATGCTGCTGAAAGAAAGCGTTGATACGGAAAATTAACACCTCGATATGGTTTTGTTGGATGAAGAAGAAGACAAGCAGCCTGATTGAAGATAAAAGAAAAGACAAGGTGCAGAGGACCTACACTTGTCAGAACCCCAAAAGGCACATGCCACTGGTGAGTTCGTTATTGCGACGTAAAATGGTGACCATACGCTGCTTCGTTTGGCCTCTAGCCTTGCAACTGTGGTCAATGAGGCAGTCAGTGAGACTAACATTCAAGTTTTGAGCGATTTTTTTTTAAATTCTATATCTGGCCACCTTTAATGTTTTGCTATATTTAATGTATTATATAGACTAGTACTATTACGTAAAGGTGATTTTTGTCACGTAAAATGTTTCTAGGATGATTTTTAAAGGCAAAATTTTGGGCGGCACATGAAAGTTTCACCGCAATTCCTACTTAAACGGTACTACTGTACCGTTTGATACATGGACACCTAGTTTTGAATTCAATTTTAAAACACCAATAGTCAGTGTATCTTGAAGTTATACATATGTACGTACATACTTATGCAAAATGTGACTTGGCCTGTGGAAACAGGGCATGTGGGCACATAATATTTGCCACTTTTCAAATTTCCATGACTCATAAAATTTTATACCATTATGCAAAATTTTTAGTCCTTTTGCAATATTTAAGTGGGTTTATATTACAAGTTACAGAGTTTCGATATCTGCTTACACTACTGAGAAATTGCTTTCTATGTGACAGGACATAGTTTGTGCCTACATGCCCTGCCCGGTCACAAATTTAAATCAAATGATATTAGGGTTATATTTTGAGATGTGTTTTTTCACTGTACTTGACAGTCATCTACATTTTTCATAGAAAGATACTTCACAGCTCGCTACAATATGTGCTACTGTGAAGAATGCAGCCGAAGAAGAAAAGATAAAAGGTTTTATCCTCGAGCAGATAAGCAATATGGTTTACCAGAAGGATGGACCCGATTTTCATTACAGTTAGTGTATTTACATAATTTATATGTACATCTACTAGATAATAAAATCTAAAAAAAAGAGTGCGGTCCCCAAAAAGGCTGTGGTGAAAAAAGATGTGAAATCCAAGGTGGTGGCTAAGAAATAGTTGTGATGGCAGGTTAATGGTAAAAATTTTTAATAATGACAATTCAGGTAAATTTAGTGCCACTTGGTCTTGGCGCAAAATTCACTTGAATTGTCATTATTAAAATTTTTAACATTAACCTACCATCACAGCCATTTCTTGGCAGCCACCTTGGATTTCACATCTTTTTTCACTAGCCTTTTCTAGGGCCTCACTCTTTTTTTTACAGCTTGGCTGTTTTGAATTAGATATCACTTCTTTTTGTAATTGTATATCCCAAATGGCCTATGGCCAGCTTTAGGGCTTTTTAATCTTACCTGTTTTTCTTTACCGCAGGAAGAAGATAAACATTTAATCACAATCAAGATTTAAAGCAGATTTTAGATTTTTTAATACTTTAACTATTTTTGATTTTATCTAATTATACAAATTATATATATGTGACCAGATTTTACAGAACCGATCCAAATCGCACATCAGGCAAAATCAAACTAACACCACCAGTGGATAGCTACACTATCGTACTACAAGTTTTGACCCTCAGCACTACTCAAACTACACGAGGCTGGTTTTTACACACGTCTTTTCTGGGTGGTGTGGAGTGCTCAAATGGCGGTTTCAGGCCTTGTGAAGGACCTGGCTTGGCAAGAGTCAGTGGTTTACTGGTGGACAGCCTTATAATGTTGGCCAGACGTGTTCTCTGTTGATTTTGCTACATATCAGCCACTAAGGAGCCAGCACGGCCCTGTAATCTCGTGTCTGGACTCCAATCGTGGTCTGCCTCCATTTTGAGGTCTAACTTTTGCCCTCCCCACCACCCCCAGCCTCCACCCCTTTGTGAGCACTCGTGATACTACTTCGCTCGTCCAACTGCTCAGATTTTCTATCTTATTTGGCGGGAAACTGTACAAGCAGCTACAAGTACTGGAAGTGGCTTGAAAGGTAACAGATTGATGCATCTTTTGTGTAAATCTCATACGCGTGCTTGCTATCCTTGGAGAGTTATGCTGGCTTCAATTCTTTAAAACCGTTTATCTCGGAACTTCTAATGTGCGATTTGGATCGTTTTTCCAAAATCCAGTCACATATATATATATATATGACCGAATTTTGGAAAACCGTCAATATACACACAACAGTACTTTTGTAATAAAACGCATTTAAAACCTATGGGTAAAAAATGCAAGCTCCGGAAAAAAATTACGCAAGTTTTTATCCAGTGGCGTAGCTACCATTGAGGCAACCAAGGCAGTTGCCTCGGTAAAAAATTCTCAACAATTCAGGCTAAGCAGGCCTGAATTTCCAGTGGCATCCTGAATTTTCTACTCAAACGTTACTACTACAGCATTCAATACTGTATCACACATAATAGAATCTATATGGATGTAGTACTAAGCAGGGCCGGAGCCCACGGTGACAAGGTTCGGCAATGGCTGGATCACTTGAATTTGTATCAAAAAGATCGAGATACTCTAATAGAGCAGTCATCGCAATACATTTCTGGCAAACCACTCATGCCCATGTTACAACTATAAAATGTATATTATATTTATTACATGCCAATTATTTCACACAGGATAACTTATTTGCAGCTAATCTCTCTGCTGTGTTACTTGAAATGTAGCTGAACTCTCTACAGGATGATATGTGCATAGCTGAAATCTCTACAGGATGATATGTGTGTAACTGAACTCTCTACAAGATGATTTGTTTCTAGCTAATCTCTTTATAGGGTAAATTGTTTGTAGCTGAACTCTCTACAGGATGGTTTCTTTTCTCTACAGGGCGATTTGTTTGCAGCTAAACTCTACAGTGTGATTTGTTTGCAGCCAAACTCTCTACAAGGTGACTTCTAGCTGAAATCTCTACAGGGTGACTTGTTTCAGCTGATTTCTCTAAAGGGTGATTTGTTTGCAGTTGAATTCTATGGTTTGAATTGTTTGCAGCTGAAATCTCTACAAGGTGACTTCTTCTAACTGATATCTCTACAGGGTGAATTGTTTGTAGCTGAACTTGCTACAGGGTGATTTATTTGTAGCTAAACTCTCTACTAGGTGATTTATTTGCAGCTGAACTGTTTATGATGATTTGTTTGTAGCTGAACTCTCTACAAGGTAACTTCTTCTAGCTAATCTCTCTATAGCGTGATTTGCTCTGGCTGATCTTTCTACAGGATGCTTTGCTTGTAGCTGTACTCTCTACAATTTGATTTGTTTGCTCTCTACATGGTAGTTTCTTTGGAGCTGAACTCTCCACAAGGTGACTGGTAGTTTCTTTGTAGCTGAACTCTCCACAAGGTGACTTTTTCTAGCTGATTTCTCTACAGGGTGAATTGTTTGTAGTTGAACTCTCAACATGGGCGATCTGTTCGTAACTGATCTCTCTATAAGATGAATCGTTTGCAGCTGAACTCTCTATAGGGTGATTTGTTTGCAGCTAAACTATCTGCAGGGTGATTTGTTTGTAGCTTAACTCTCTACAAGGTGATCCTTCTAACTGATCACTCTACAGGGTGATCTGTTTGTAGTTAAATTTTCTACAGGATGATTTGTTTGCAGCTGAACTCTCCACATGATGGTTTTTTGTAGCTGAACTCTCTACAAGGTAACTTCTTCCAGCTTATCTCTCTACAGGGTGACTTGTTTTTAGATGATCTCTCTACAGGGTGCTTTGTTTGTAGCTGAACTTTCTACAGGGTGATTTGTTTGCAGCTGAACTCTCCACATGATGGTTTCTTTGTAGCTGAACTCTCTACAAGGTAAGTTCTTCTAGCTGATCCTCTAAAGCGTGACTTGTTCTAGCTGATCTCTCTACAGGATGCTTTGTTTTGTAGCTGAACTCTCTACAATTTGATTTGTTTGCAGCTGAACTCTCTACAAGGCGGTTTCTTTGTAGCTGAATTCTCCACAAGGTGACTGTTTCTAGCTGATCTCTCTACAGGATGAATGTTTGTAGTTGAACTCGCAACAGTAAATGTACAAATTATATATATAATACATATATTTATTGCACGTCAATTATTCCCTACTGATAACCTGTTTGCAGCTGATCTCTCTACTGGGTGACTTGAAATGTAGCTGAAGCCTTTCCAAGGTGATTTGCTTGTAGATAAACTCTCTACAGGATTCTCTCTACAGGGTGACTTGTTTCTAGCTGAACTTTCTGCAGGGTTATCTGTTTGTAGTTGAACTCTCTACAGGGTGATTTGTTTCTAGCTGACCTCTCTACAGGATGACTTGTTTCTAGCTGAACTCTTGACATGATGGTTTCTTTATAGCTGAACTCTGTACAAGGTAACTTCTTCTAGGTGATCTTTTTACAGGGCGATTTGTTTGTAGCTTAATTCTCTACAGGGTGATTTGTTTGCAGCTAAACTCTCTACAAAGTGACTTCTTCTAGCTGAACTCTTTACACGGTGATCTTTGCATAGCTGAAATCTTTACAGGGTGATTTGTTTACAACTGAACTATCTATATGATGGTTTCTTTGTAGCTGAACTCTCTACAAAGTAACTTCTTCTAGCTGATCTTTCTACAGAGCGATGTGTTTGTAGCTTAATTCTCTACAGGGTGATTTGTTTGTAGCTGAACTCTCTTCATTATGATTTGTTTCTAACTGATCTCTTTATACTTTATAGGGTAACTTTTTGTAGCTGAACTCTCTACATGATGGTTTCTTTGTAGCTGAACTCTCTACAAGGTGATTTCTTCTAGCTGAACTCTCTACAGCGTGATGTTTTCGTAGCTGAACTCTCTACAGGGTGATTTATTTGCAACTGAACTCTCCACATGGTGGTTTCTTTGTAGCTGAACTCTCTACAAAGTGATGTCTTCTAGCTGAAAATCTCTACAGGGTGATCTTTACGTAGCTGAACTCTCTACAGGGTGATTTATTTACAACTGAACTCTCTACATGGTGGTTTCTTTGTAGCTGAACTCTCTACAAGGTGATTTCTTCTAGCTGAACTCTCTACAGGGTGATGTTTTCTTATCTGAACTCTCTACAGGTTGATTTATTTGCAACTGAACTCTTTACATGATGGTTTCTTTGTAGCTGAACTCTCTACAAGGTGATTTCTTCTAGCTGAACTCTCTACAGGGTGATGTTTTCGTAGCTGAACTCTCTACAGGGTGATTTATTTGCAACTTAATTCTCTACATGGTGGTTTCTTTGTAGCTGAACTCTCTACAAGGTGATTTCTTCTAGCTGAAAATCTCTACAGGGTGATCTTTTCGTAGCTGAACTCTCTACAGGGTAATTTATTTACAACTGAACTCTCTACATGGTTGTTTCTTTGTAGCTAAACTCTCTACAAGGTGATTTCTTCTAGCTGAACTCTCTACAGGGTGATGTTTTCTTAGCTGAACTCTCTACAGGTTGATTTCTTTGCAACTGAACTCTTTACATGATGGTTTCTTTGTAGCTGAACTCTCTACAAGGTAACTTCTTCTAGCTGATCTCTCTACAGTGTGACTTGTTTCTAGCCAAACTTTACAGGTGGTTTGTGTGAAGCCAAACTCTCTGCAAGGTGACTTCTTCTAGCTGATCTCTCTGCAGGGTGATTTGTTTTTAGCTGAACTCTCTACAGGTGATTTGTTTGCATCTGAACTCTCTACATGATGGTTTCTTTTTAGCTCAACTTTCTACAAGGTAGCTAATCTCTACAGGGAAATTTGTTTGTAGCTGAATTCTTGACAGGGTGATTCGTTTGCAGCTGAACTCTCTGCATGGTGGTTTCTTTGTAGCTTAACTCTCTACAAAGTGATTTCTTCTAGCTGAACTCTCTATGGGGTGATCTTTTCGTAGCTGAACTCTCTACAGGATGGTTAATTTGTAGCTAAACACTCTACAAGGTGGTTTCTTGTATCCCAACTCTCTATAAGGTGTCTTCTTCTAGCTGATCTCTCTACAGGGTGATTTGTTTGTTGCTGACCTTTCTAAAGGTGATATGCTTGCAGCTGAACTCTCTACATGATGGTTTCTTTTTAACTGAACTCTCTACAATGTAACTTCTTCTAGCTGATCTCTTTACAGGTTGATTTGTTTGTAGCTGAATTCTCTACAGGGTGATTTGTTTGTAACTGAACTCTCTATGTGGTGGTTTCTTAGTAGCTGAACTCTCTATAAGGTGACTTCTTCTAGCTGAACTCTCTACAGGGTGATCTTTTCGTAGCTGAATTCTTTACAAGGTTACTTCTTCTAGCTGATTTCTCTACAGGGTGAATTGTTTTAGCTGAACTCTCTACAGGAGATCTGTTCATAGCTGAACTCTCTACGGGGTGATTTGTTTGCAGCTGAACTTTCTTCAGGGTGATTTGTTTACAGCTGAACTCTCTACAAGGTAATTTCCTCTAGCTGATCCTGTACAGGATGAATTGTTTCTATCTCTGTACAGGGTGAATTGTTTCTAGCTGAACTCTCTATAGGGTGATCTGATCGTAGCTGAACTCTCTACAGGGTGATATGTTTGTAGCTGAACTCTCTACATGGTGGTTTCTCTGTAACTGAATTCTCTAGAAGGTGACTTCTTCTTGCTGATCTCTCTCCACAGGGTGATTTGTTTGTAGCTGAACTCTACAAGGTGACTTCTTGTAGCTGATCTCTCTACAGGGTGATTTGTTGGTAGCTGAACCATCTGCAGGGTGATGTGTTTGTACCTGAACTCTCTACAAGGTGCTAGTCTCTCTACTGGATGGCTTGTTTCTAGCTGATCTCTCTACAGGGTGACTTGTTTCTAGCTAAACTCTCTACAGTTTGATCTGTTAAGTTTGTAGCTGAGCTCTCTATAGAAATAATTTTAACTTTTGTTTGTATAGCTGAACTCTTTACAGGGTGGTTTTTTGATTGGATGCTGAACTCTCTATGTGGTGACTTGTTTGTACTGAAGAGTGACTTGTTTGTAGCTGAATTCTCTACAGAGTGACTTACTTGTAGCTGAACATTGTATAAAGTAACTAGTTTGTAGCTGATCTCTATAGGGCAGCTAACTTATATAGATGAACTCTCTACTGGGTAGTTCTTTGTAGCTGAACTCTATACACAGTGACATAGCTGAATTCTCTACAGAGTGACTTGTTGTAGCTGATCTCTCTACATGTGTTTATAGCTGAGCTCTCTGCATGTGTTTACAACTGAACTCTCTTCAGTGTGACTTGTAATGTTCTGAATCTCTACAGCGATATATTTGTAGCTGAACTCTCTACAGGGTGAATTGCCTTTAGCTGAATTGTCAATAAGATTAACTGGTTGCAGCTGAACTCTCTACAGAATAACTTGCAATGTAATATAATTCTATAATGGAGTAAGTTATAAACATAGCTGAATACTCTATTAGTGTAACTATTCTATTAGTGTATCTCGATCTCTCTTTTGCTAAATGTAATTGGCTTTCGAATCACAAGTCAGTGGTTTGTACTCCGATTCTTCTTTACTACTGCAAGGACTTTTTGTGACAAGTATTCCAGCTACACACCGATTTTCAGCTTATTGCTCTAAGCGGTTTGCCTGGTAGGGGTGAAAACTAATAGTTTTTTAAAATATATATATATATATCAATGTGACACAGGTTGGGTTTTGTGTCATATCTCGGTGACCTTTATCTGGATTCCTTTCAAACCACAAAAAGGCACTCTTACGATAGTTACTCCATCTATAGAGCAATTTTCAGCTCATTCCTTCAAGGGGTTTACCCTGTGGGCATGACAGGTCTTCGACCTTATTTTATGCGAATAATCGGTCATAACTCCGTGAATGTTCATCAGATTCCTACCAAACTTATTACTGAAATCTGCTGTAAAGAGCCATTTAAGTACCAAATTTCAGCCCGTTTAGAGCATGCATTCATGTTTATTGCAGATTTTGCAAAGTGAGTAAAAAGAAGTAGAAGACAAAAAAAAGAAGAAAGAAGTGAAACTTTGGCCGCTTGTATCTCGGAAATGTCAGGAGAGATTTTCATAAAAAAATTAGCATGTATACTCTCCTACCTAGCCGGCACTTCTGTAGCAAATTTGGTTCCAATCGAATAAGGGATCACAGAGCTACATAAGTGTGAAAATCGTCTTTTCTTCCTGTTAATATACATGTACTCACGGTGTGGCGCGCCAACTTCTTTGGTCACATGACACTCTACTGTGTGTCTTGATAAGAAGAAAAAACAAAGAAAAAGACTTTAACTTTGGCCGCTCGTATCTCGAAAATGGCTGGGGTGATTTTTTTAACCTTTGTTATGTAGACTCTTCTACCTAGTCGGCACTTCTGTAGCAAATTTGGTTTCAATCGGATAAGGGATCACATAGCTACAAAGATGTGAAAATCACATTTTCTTCCTGTTAATATATTCACGGTGTGGCACGTCAGCTTCTTGGGCTGCATGACACACTACCGTGTGTCTTGATGTGACCAGATCAGCCTTAATAAACAATTATAATTTTACAACTTCCTTGTGTTATGGTTTAAACATTGCACCTCTTGAATTACAGTACCATCTAGAGATAACATCACACTCACAAGCAGTTGTCATTGGTGTAGCCAATTTTCGACCCACGATTTCTTTGGCATGTACATGGTAACTAGCTCACCACCTGTAGCCATGATAGACGAGCTTCTTTGGGTGGCTGCTCCAGTACCCACGTACCTTCGCACATGATGTATATCAGTTGTACATCATGTCGAGTCATGATCTGGATTTGAGGACTCGCAAGGGATTGTAACGTTACTTCTGGGAGGTACTGTATTTTACAGAATTTTGTTGTACTGTAATTTAATATACTAACTAACAATCGTGATCCGTTGAGTGAAAACCACCCGTTTTTGCTAAAATCTATTTTGTCAAAAAAAGCATTTAAATATTTAAATATACTGGGTAAAAAGTATGCGTGATACATAAAAATGTTACACAGATTTCAATTGCTTTGCTACGCACCAAAATAAAGTTCAAATAAATAAAATCTATATAGCAATGGACTCACCTATTCATGGAAAATTAGAAAATCTTTGTTTTGTGTTTGTACAGCAAATGGCACATGAGTTATGAGAACTTATCAAGACACACGATAGTGTGTCGTGCGGCCCAAGAAGCCGGCGCGCCACACCGTGAGTATATTGACAGGAAGAAAGAAAACGTCATTTTCACACTTTTGTATCTCGGTGATGGCTTATCCGATTGAAACCAAATTTGCTGCAGAGTTTCCCACGAGCTAGGGGAGTCTACATTCCAAATTTGAAGGAAATCACTCAAGCCATTTCCGAGATATGAGCGGCCAAAGTTTAGTTTATTTTTCTTCGTTTTTTTTTTCTTCTTCTTCTTCGTCTTTTCGCACACTTGCAAAAATTGCTATAAAACGCAAACGCGTGCTCCGATCGCCTTGAAATTTGGCACACAGAAAGGGAGTCCAAAGGCGCATCCTAGCATCACATTTGGTGCAAATCCGATGAATGGTTCAGGAGTTATGACCGATTATTCGCGTAAAACAAGATCGATTTGTTGTCACGTCTACAGGGTAAACCGCTTCATGGAATGACCTGAAAATTGCTATGTAGATGGAGTAACCATCGTAGGAGTGCCTTGTAGTAGTTTGAAAGGAATCGAGATTAAGAACACGGAGATATGACACAAAACCCAACCTGTGTCACAACTACGCGATCGATTTTTAGTAATAAAAAAGTATTAGTTTTTACGCCTACTAGGCAAACCGCTAAGAGCAATGAGCTGAAAATCGGTGTATAGCTGGAATAATCTTCATAGAAAGTCCTTGCAGTAGTATAGAAGAATTGGATTACAAACCACTGAGTTATGATTCGAAAGCCAACTCTGTATTGGTCGAAACATTAATAGACTCTTTGTTCCTAGAGTAAACAACAATTATGGGAAAAGAAGTTTTTATTACAGGGGAGCTATGATATGGAACAGTTTACCATCAACTGTTACTGAAGCAACCAACTTATCTAAATTTGTACGGTTATATCATGATAAATTTAGTTGATTGTATCTGTGTAGTTTTGTGTACTGTTCTTTGTATACCCTTTTGTGTTGTATGTTTATGTATGTATGTATGTATGTATGTATGTATATATGTATTTGTGTATGTATGTATGTATGCTTGTTTCGCAGGGCTCCACTGAAAATCAGTGTTTTTCACTGAGTGGAATCCCTGTTTAAATATTACAATTACAATTACAATTACAATTACAAAGCAAATGCGAGATCGAGATACTCTAATAGAACAGTCACCCTAATAGAGCATTCAGCTAATTTATTTACTCCATTATAGAATTCTATTACATTACAAGTTATTCTGTAGGGACTTTAGCTGCAAACAGTTAATCTTATAGACAGTTAAGCAAGAAGCAAGTCACCCTGTGGAGAATTAAGCTACAATTATATCACTGTAGAGATTCAGAACATTACAAGTCACACTAAAGAGAGTTCAGCTATAAACAAGTCATGCACCCTGTAGAGAGTTCACCTACAATTAAATCACTCTCTAGAGAATCAGCTACACACAAATCACTGTGCAGAGAGTTCAGCTACAAACAAATTATCCTGTAGAGAGATCAGCTACAAACAAAACACTTTGCAGAGAGTTCAGCTACAAACAAATCAATCTTTAGAGTGATCAGCAACAAACAATCAACTTGTAGAGAGATCAGCTACAAACAAATCAGCTTGTAGAGAGATCAGTTACACACAAATCAACCTGTAGAGAGATAAGCTAGAAAAAAATCACCCTGTAGAGAGTTCAGCTAAATCAAATCAATCTGCAGAGAGATCAGCTACAAACAAATCACCTTATAGATAGTTCAGCTACAAACAAATTACCTTGTAGAGAGATCGGCTACAAACAAATCACCCTGCAGAGAGATCAGCTACACACAAATCAACTTGTATAGAGATCAGCTACAAACAAATCACCCTGTAGAGAGATCAGCTAGAAACTAGACACAATGTAAGGAGTTCAGCTACAAGCAAATTACCCTGTAGAGAGTTCATCTACAAACAAATCAACCTGTACAGCAATCAGCTAGAAACAAATCACCCTGAAGAGAGGTCAGCTACAAAAAATCACCCTGTAGAGAGAAACAAATCATCCTGAAGAGAGGTCATCTACAAACAAAACACTTTGTAGAGAGTTCAGCTACAAACAAATCAAATTTTAGAGTGATCAGCAACAAACAAATCAACTTGTAGAGAGATCAGCTACAAACAAATCAACCTGCAGAGAGATCAGCTACAAACAAATCAGCTTGTAGAGAGACCAGTTACACACAAATCAACCTGTAGAGAGATAAGCTAGAAACAAATCACCCTGTAGAGAGTTCAGCTAAAACAAATTACCATGTAGAGAGATCGGCTACAAACAAATCAACTTGTAGAGAGATCAGCTAGAAACTAGACACAATGTAAGGAGTTCAGCTACAAGTAAATCAGCCTGTAGAGAGTTCAGCTAAAACAAATCACTCTGTAGAGAGTTCAGCTAAAACAAATTACCATGTAGAGAGATCGACTACAAACAAATCAACTTGCAGAGAGATCAGCTACACACAGATCCACTTGTAGAGAGATCAGCTAGAAACAAATCACCTTGTAGAGAGTTCAGCTAAAACAAATCAACCTGCAGAGAGATCAGCTACAAACATATCACCTTATAGACAGTTCAGCTACAAACAAATTACCCTGTAGAGAGATCGACTACAAACAAATCAACTTGCAGAGAGATCAGCTACACACAAATCAGCTTGTAGAGAGATCAGCTAGAAACAAATCACCTTGTAGAGAGTTCAGCTACAAACAAATCAATGTGCAGAGAGATCAACTACAAACAAATCACCCTGTAGAGAGATCATCTAGGAACTAGACACAATGTAAGGAGTTCAGCTACAAACATATCACCTTATAGACAGTTCAGCTACAAACAAATTACCCTGTAGAGAGATCGACTACAAACAAATCAACTTGCAGAGAGATCAGCTACACACAAATCAACTTGTAGAGAGATCAGCTAGAAACAAATCACCTCTAGAGAGTTCAGCTACAAACAAATCAACCTGCAGAGAGATCAAATCACCTTATAGAGAGTTCAGCTACAAACAAATTGCACTGTAGAGAGATCAGTTACGAACAAATCAACCTGCAGAGAGATCAGCTACACACAAATCAACTTGTAGAGAGATCAGCTACAAACAAATCACACTGTGGAGATCAGCTAGAAACTAGACACAATGTAAGAAGTTCAGCTACAAGCAAATCACCCTGTAGAGATTTCAGCTGCAAACAAATCACCCTGTAGAGAGATCAGGTAGAAACTAGACACCATGGAAAGAGTTCAGCTATAGAAGAGGTCACCTTATAGAGAGTTCAGCTACAAAGAAACCATCATGTAGAGAGTTCAGCTGCAAACAAATTACTCTGTATAGAGTTCAGCTAGAAAAAGTCACCTTGTAGAGAGTTCAGCTACAAAGAAACTGCCATGTAGAGAGTTCAGCCTCAAACAAATTACCGTGTAGAGAATTCAACAACAAGCAAATCGCCCTGTAGAGGGATCAGCTAGAAGAAGTTACCTTGTAGAGAGTTCAGCTACAAAGAAACCATCATGTAGAGAGTTCAGCTACAAAGAAAGCATCATGTAGAGAGTTTAGCTGCAAACAAATCACCTGTAGAGAGTTCAGCTAGAAACAAATCACGCTGTAGAGAGATCAGCTAGAAGAGGTCACCTTGGAGAGAGTTCAGCTACGAAGAAATCATTACGTAAAGAGTTCAGCTACAAAGAAATCACCCTGTAGAGAGTTCAGCTAGAAGAAGTCACCTTATAGAGAGTTTAGCTGCAAACAAATAACCTGTAGAGAGTTCAGCTAGAAGAAGTCACTTTGTAGAGAGTTTAGCTGCAAACAAATAACCTGTAGAGAGTTCAGCTAGAAACAAATCACCCTGTAGAGAGATCAGTTAGAAGAGGTAACCTTGTAGAGAGTTCAGCTACAAAAAAATCACCACCTAAAGAGTTCAGCTGCAAACAAATCACCCTGTAGGGATCAGCTAAAAGAAGTCACCTTGTAGAGAGTTCAGCTACAAAGAAACCATCATGTGGAGAGTTCAGCTACAAAGAAATCACCCTGTAGAGAGTTTAGCTAGAAGAAGTCACCTTGTAGAGAGTTCAGCTACAAAGAAACCATCATGTAGAGAGTTCAGTTACAAAGAAACCACCATGGATGTAGAGAGTTTAGTTGCAAACAAATAACCTGTAGAGAGTTCAGCTAGAAACAAATCACCCTGTAGAGAGATCAGCTAGAAGAGGTCACCTTGTAGAGAGTTCAGCTACAAAGAAACCATCAGGTGGAGAGTTCAGCTACAAAGAAATCACCCTGTAGAGAGTTCAGCTAGAAGAAGTCACCTTGTACAGAGTTCAGCTACAAAGAAACCATCATGGATGTAGAGAGTTTAGCTGCAAACAAATAACCTGTAGAGAGTTCAGCTAGAAACAAATCACCCTGTAGAGAAATCAGCTAGAAGAGGTCACCTTGTAGAGAGTTCAGCTACAAAGAAACCGTTATGTAGAGAGTTCAGCTACAAAGAAAGCACCATGTAGAGAGTTTAGCTACAAACAAATCACCTGTAGAGAGTTCAGCTAGAAGAGGTCACCTTGTAGAGAGTTCAGCTACAAAGAAACCATCATGTAGGGAGTTCAGCTACAAAGAAAGCACCATGTAGAGAGTTTAGCTGCAAACAAATCACCTGTAGAGAGTTTAGCTAGAAACAAATCACCCTGTAGAGAGATCAGTTAGAAGAGGTCACCTTGTAGAGAGTTCAGCTACAAAGAAATCACCACCTAAAGAGTTCAGCTGCAAACAAATCACCCTGTAGGGATCAGCTAAAAGAAGTCACCTTGTAGAGAGTTCAGCTACAAAGAAACCATCATGTGGAGAGTTCAGCTACAAAGAAATCACCCTGTAGAGAGTTCAGCTAGAAGAAGTCACCTTGTAGAGAGTTCAGCTACAAAGAAACCATCATGTAGAGAGTTCAGCTACAAAGAAACCACCATGGATGTAGAAAGTTTAGCTGCAAACAAATTACCTGTAGAGAGTTCAGCTAGAAACAAATCAACCTGTAGAGAAATCAGCTAGAAGAATTTATCTTGTAGAGAGTTCAGCTACAAAGAAACCATCCTGTATATAGTTCAGCTATATTTTAAGTCACCCAGTAGAGAGATCAGCTGCTAAAAAATATACTGTGGGGAATAATGGGCATGTAATAAATATATGTATATAATTTGTATAATTACTAATAAAATCAAAAATAATTGAAGTATTAAAAATCTTCTATAAGTTCTTTTCTTCTTCCTGTGGTAAATAAAAAAACACATGGGTTAAAAAAGCCCCAAAGCCAGCCAGGCTGGCTTTGCAGTATACAAATACAAAAAGAAGTGATATCTAATCAAAAACAGCTAAGCTGTAAAAAAAGGTGCGGCCCCCATAAAGGCCATGGTGAAAAAAGATGTGAAATCCAAGGTGGCGGCCAAGAAATGGCTGTGATGGTAGGTTAATGGTAAAAATTTTAATAACGACAATTGGGGTGAATTTTGTGTCACTTGGTCTTGGCATCAAATTCACCTGAATAGTCGTTATTAAAATTTTTACCATTAACCTACAATCACAGCCATTTCTTGGCCGCCACCTTGGATTTCACATCTTTTTCAACCATGGCCTTTTTGGGGGCCGCACCTTTTTTTACAGCTTAGCTGTTTTTGATTAGATTTGTGATGCAGTAGAAATCAAGACACACGGTAGTGTGTCGTGCGGCCCAAGAAGCCGGCGCGTAACACCCGTGATCAAGACACACGGTAGTGTGTCGTGCGGCCCAAGAAGCCGGCGCGTAACACCCGTGAGTATATTGACAGGAAGAAAGAAAACGCAATTTTCGCACCTCCGTAGCTCTGTGCTTCCTTGATGAAACAAGACCATTTTTGCTGTGTACATGCCCTCCAACTGCAGCACTCCACATTCCAAATTTGAGCGAAATCGCTTAGCGCGTTCCCAAGATATGCGACTTCAAAAATTGGCTCAGTTTCTTCGGTTTTTTTTTCTTCTTATTTTTCTTTTTCTTGTCGCACACTTACAAAAACTGCTATAAAACTCGAACGCCATATCTGATTACCTTGAAATTTGGCACACAGAAGGGGGATTTAAAGGTGCATCTCGGTACCAACTTTGGCTGGAATACGATAAACAGGTAAAGAGTTATGAGCGATTATTCACGAAAAATAACACCAATATGTTGTCACGCCTACAGAGTAAACCGCGTATGGGAAGAAGCTGAACATCGGTGGGTGAATAGGTTAAATATTGAACCTCAAACCTTTTGTGGTTTGAAAGAAATCGAGCTAAAAAAACAGGAAGATACAACGAAAAAACCAACAGTGTGTAACATTTACGCAATCGAGATTAGCTAATACAAAAAACGACTGCTTGCCACGCCTACCAGATAAACCGCTTGGGGTAATACTTTGAAAATCGTTGTACAGATGGAGTAATCATCTTAGAAAGGCTCATCAATGGTGTAGAAGAATCAGACTTAAAGCCACGGAGTTATAACACGAAATCCAACTTGGTGCAGCAAGTGCGAGATCGAGATACTCTAATAGAGCAGTCATTCTAATAGAGCAGTCACCCTGAAGAGAATTCAAGAGATCAGCTAGAAACAAGAAACCTGTATAGAGATCAGCTACACACAAGTCACCCTGTAGAGAGATCAGCAAGAAGAAGTTACCTTGTAGGGAGTTCATGCAACTATGAAATGGATAGTTCAGCTAGAAAAAATCACCTTGTAGAGTTCAGCTACAAAGAAACCACCATGTAGAGAGTTCAGCTATAAACAAATCGCCCTGTGGAGAGATCAATAGAAGAAGTTACCTTGCAGAGAGTTCAGCTACAAAGAAACCATCATGTAGAGAGTTCAGCTACAAACAAATCTCCCTGTAGAGAGATTAGCTAGAAGAAGTTACCTTGTAGAGAGTTCAGCTACAAAGAAACTATCATGTAGAGAGTTCAGCTACAAACAAATCTCCCTGTAGAGAGATCAGCTAGAAGAAGTTACCTTGTAGAGAGTTCAGTTTCAAACAAATCACCCTGTAGAAAGATCAGCTAGAAGAGGTCACCTTGTAGAGAGTTCAGTTACAAAGAAACCACCATGTAGAGAGCTCAGCTACAAACTAGTGACTTTGTAGAGACATCAGCTAGAAGAAGTTACCTTGTAGAGAGTTCGGCTACAAAGAAACCAATCTTTAAAGAGCTCAGCTGCAAACAAATCACCTGTACAGAATTCAGCTACAAATAAATCACCCTGTAGAAAGATGAGCTAGAAAAAGTTACCTTGTAGAGAGTTCAGTTACAAAGAAACCACCATGTAGAGAATTCAGCTACAAACTAGTGACCCTCTAAAGACATCAGCTAGAAGAAGTTACCTTGAGAGAGTTCAGCTACAAAGAAACCATTATTTAAAGAGCTCAGCTGCAAACAAATCACCTATACAGAATTCAGCTACAAACAAATCTCCCTGTAGAGAGATCAGCTAGAAGAAGTTACCTTGTAGAGAGTTCAGCTACAAAGAAACCATCATTTAGAGAGTTCAGCTTCAAACAAATCACCTGTAGAGATTTCAGCTACAAACAAATCTCCCTGTAGAGAGATCAGCTAGAAGAAGTTACCTTGTAGAGAGTTCAGCTACAAACAAATCACCCTGTAGAAAGAGCAGCTAGAAGAAGTCACCTTGTAGAAAGTTCAGTTACAAAGAAACCACCATGTAGAGAGTTCAGCTACAAACTAGTGACCTTGTAGAGACATCAGCTAGAAGAAGTTACCTTGTAGAGAGTTCAACTACAAAGAAACCATTCTGTTTAGAGTTCAGCTGCAAACAAATCACCTGTACAGAATTCAGCCACAAACAAATCACCCTGCAGAGAGATCAGCTAGAAGAAGTTACCTTGTAGATCGTTCAGCTACAAACAAATCACCCTGTAAAGAGATCAGCTAGAAGAAGTTACCTTGTAGAGAGTTCAACTACAAAGAAACCATCATGTAGAGAGTTCAGCTGCAAAGAAATCACCCTGTATAAAATTCTGCCACGAACAATTTGCCCTGTAGAAAGATCAGTTAGAAGAAGTTACCTTGTAGATAGTTCAGCTACAAAGAAACCATTCTGTAAAGAGCTCAGCTGCAAACAAATCACCTGTACAGAATTCAGCTACAAACAAATAACCCTGTAGAGAGATCAGCTAGAAGAAATTACTTTGTAGAGATTTCAGCTACAAAGAAACCACCATGTAGAGAGTTCAGCTGCAAAGAAATCACCCTGTATAAAATTCTGCCACAAGCAAATTGCCCTGTAGAAAGATCAGTTAGAAGAAGTTACCTTGTAGATAGTTCAGCTACAAACAGGTCTCCCTGTAGAGAGATCAGCTAGAAGAAATTACCTTGTAGAGAGTTCAGCTACAAAGAAACCACCATGTAGAGAGTTCAGCTGCAAAGAAATCACCCTGTAGAAAATGCAGCCACAAACAAATTGCCCTGTAGAAAGATCAGATAGAAGAAGTTACCTTTTAGAGAGTTCAGCTACAAAGAAACCACCCTGTAGAGAGATCAGCTAGAAGAAGTTATCTTGTAGACAGTTCAGCTACAAAGAAACCACGCTGTAGAGAGATCAGCTAGAAGAAGTTACCTTTTAGAGAGTTTAGCTACAAAGAAATCATTCTGTAAAGAGTTCAGCTGCAAACAAATCACCTGTACAGAATTCAGCTACGAACAAATCATCCTGTATAGAGATCAGCTAGAAGAAGTTACCTTGTAGATAGTTCAGCTACAAACAAATCTCCCTGTAGAGAGATCAGCTAGAAGAAATTACCTTGTAGAGAGTTCAGCTACAAAGAAACCATCATTTTAAAAGTTCAGCTTCAAACAAATCACCAGTAGAGAGTTCAGCTACAAACAAATCTCCCTGTAGAGAGATCAGCTAGAAGAAGTTACCTTGTAGATAGTTCAGCTGCAAACAAATCTCCCTGTAGAGAGATCAGCTAGAAGAAATTACCTTGTAGAGAATTCAGCTACAAAGAAACCATCATTTAGAAAGTTCAGCTTCAAACAAATCTCCCTGTAGAGAGATCAGCTAGAAGAAGTTACCTTGTAGAGAGTGAAGCTACAAACAAATCATCCTATTGAAATATCAGCTAGAAGAAGTCACCTTGTAGAAAGTTCAGTTACAAAGAAACCACCATGTAGAGAGTTCAGCTACAAACTAGCCACCTTGTAGAGGCATCAGCTAGAAAAGTTACCTTGTAAAGAGTTCAGCTACAAACAAATCTCCCTGTAGAGAGATCAGCTAGAAGAAATTACCTTGTAGAGAGTTCAGCTACAAAGAAGCCATTCTGTAAAGAGCTCAGCTGCAAACAAATCACCTGTACAGAATTCAGCTTCAAACAAATCCCCCTGTAGAGAGATCAGCTAGAAGATATTACCTTGTAGATAGTTCAGCTACAAACAAATCTCCCTGTAGAGAGATCAGCTAGAAGAAATTACCTTGTAGAGAGTTCAGCTACAAAGAAACCATCATGTCGAGAGTTCAGCTGCAAAGAAATCACCACTGCCTAAATTTCAAGGCAATAGCTCTTTCCAATCTGAAGTTATCAATTGTCAAAGTTGGCAAATTGGATGTTTGGAAGGCCCCTTTTCGCAAATCTGGCCACAAATGTATTATATGTGACCGGATTTACGAAAAAGGGTCTTCCACACACATCCAATTCTATGAACTTGAATGACCATACCTTTGTGCTCAAAGAAGATACTAACCTGAAATTTTGTTCATGTATTAACCTATGATGTTACTCATCACTGTCCAAATTTCAAGGCAATACTATTTTCCTATCTGACATTATGAACTGCCAAAGTTCGTAAATTGGATGTGTGTGGAAGACCCCTTTTCGCAAATCCGGTCACATATATATAATTTGTACATTTACTGATAAAATATTTAAAGTACATCTACTTCATCTTTTCTTCTTCCTGTAGTAAAGAAAAAAACATAGGTTAAAAAAGTCCAAAAGCTGGCCATAGGCCGGCTTTGGGGTATACAAATACAAAAAGAAATGAAATCTAATCCAAAACAGCCAAGCTGTAAAAAAAGTGTGCGGCCCTCAGAAAGGCTATGGTGAAAAAAGATGTGAAATCCAAGGTGGCGGCCAAGAAATGGCTGTGATGGTAGGTTAATGGTAAATATTTTAATAACGACAATTCAGGTGAATTTTTGTGCCGCTTCACAAAATTTACCTGAATTGTCATTATTAAAATTTTTACCATTAACCTACCATCACAGCCATTTCTTGGCCGCCACCTTGGATTTCACATCTTTTTTCACCATAGCCTTTCTGAGGGCCGCACACTTTTTTTACGGCTTGGCTGTTTTGGATTAGATAAAGTTTATCGTCATGATTTCTAAGTTGAAATGGCCTTGTCCTTTGTCCACACAGAAGAATACAGGGAAAGCACTATACCCTAAAGGATTTTTCAGTTCATGGTGAGCAGATTGAGCGAACTACCAACTTTGTAGCCTGTTTTAGTTACGAGTTATGATCAATTATTTAAGTGCCTGTAATTCATTTGCTGCATTATTGCTATACAAATCGAACTTATTACTGTTCCAAATGTCTAGCACTATAACTCCAAGACCTTTCATCATAAAAGGCTGAAACTTTGGCTGTCCACTCCTTTGTTACTATAGAAAGAGAGAAGCAATAAAATGGAATCCAAGGAATGTGCAAAAACTGCCAGTGTTTGCTCTGTGGGTCACAAATATTATAAAGTGATATGATGTTAAGACTCAACTGTCAAAACTGGTCATGACTGGGCTCACATAGTACTGACTTTTACAATTTATAACTTTGATATAGTATGGTAATGCCATTAGGCTTAAGTGTACAAATCTTCTTTCTGGCAATTTAACCTATTATGCTCAAAATTATTCCTGAGTTACCCATTATTGTTCCTGAAATTTGTGCCAAACATAAGCACATTAGTTAGAGTTTATATAAGTGATTATTATATTAGTATTAAGAATTGAAAGTTGACTGCTTTATTAGAATAAGTAACTGCTATATTAGAGTATTTCAATCTTTTCCACCGTTTTCATGCTTGCTCTGAATCAAAACTATTTTTGCATTACATTGCAAGCAGGACTTATAATTTTACACCAATTATACCTAGAACTCATCTGATTATATCCGTAATTTTCCTTGGTTGTTTCTACTACCTATTCTTGAAATATGCAAGCATAATGTACGCATGCCTAATGGCCATGTAATTTGAATGATTGTAAAACTTTCAATAGGTTTTCTGTGTAAAATGTATCTAGGGACCCGCCGATTATGCTGGAATAATAATGAGCATAATAGGTGCCTGAAAACATTGAGCATAATGCTAGCATAATAGGAAGAAAACTTGTGCAATGCTATAAATTCTTGCTTATCAAAATACATAACCAACAAAAAGATCGATATACTCTAATAGAACAGTCAGTAACTCTAATAAAATTATCAGGTAGCTGACTGTTCTATTAGAGTATATCGATCTTTTCTGTGACATGCATTTTGACAAGCAAGGATTTACAGTCTGTGATTCAACCACATACTGCTTTTCCATAAAGTGCAGTTATTAGAAAAACATGGGAACTGAGGTAAAAATATTGAGCATAATTTGAGCATAATAGGTAAATATTGAGCATTAATTTAAGCATAATAGGTAAATTTTTGAGCAGTGCAGCATAGCATAATAGGTAAAATAATGAGCATAATCGGCGGGTCCCTAAATGTATCCTTTGTATTCCATTACTGAAATGTGATCTGTTATGTCATGGAGTGTAGTTTGTGTCCACATGACTGGTTTTTGAGCTTTGGATATTTTTTTAACTTGTCTTTTTCTTTTCTGTAGAAATGTGGAGAAAATTTTTTTGCTTGTTTGTGTTGCTATACATGTACATTTAACAATGTTATTTAGTATTTATTACAATTGTTTTGATTAATCATTAATCAACATAAATTATGTAGGCTGAATTGTTTGTAGCTAAGTACTCTACAGGGAAATGTGTATGTAGTTGAAATTTCTACAGGGAAACTTACAATGTAGCTGTACTGTTCAACTACATGATGAACAGTTTGTAGTTGAACTCACTACAAATTCACTCATAACCTAACAAAAAGAATTGCAAAATAGCTGAACTTTCAACAGGATAGTTTTCTTTTAGGTGAACTCTCCACAGGGTAACATGTTTCTAGCTGAACTCTCTACAGAGTAACTTGATTCTATCTGATCTCTCTACTGGATGATTTGTTTCTAATTATAACTGATCCTTCTACTGGGTGAGCTGATCTAGTGATCTTTCTACAGGGTGATTTTAAATGAAGCTGATATCTCTGCAAGGTGACTTGTGTCAAGCTGAACTCTCTATAGAGTGACTTGACTTTATGATCTCTCTGCAGGATGATTTGTTTCTAACTAATCCTTCTACAGGGTGATTTGTTTCAAGCTGATCTTTCTACTTGGTGATTTGTTTCAAGCTGATCTTTCTACAGGATGACTTGGAATGTAGCTGATCTGGGTGACTTGTTTCTACCTGATCTCTATACAGAACAATTTCTTTTGAGCTGATCTCTAGAGTTTATTGTTTTTAGCTGGTCTCTCTATAGGGTGACTTGAAAAATAGTTGAACTCTTTGCAGGGTAACTTGTTTCTAGCTGATCTCTTTACAAGGTTATTTGTTTCTAAATAAACAATGTACAGGGTTATTTGTTTCTAGCTGCTGAGAAATTTGTTTGTAGCTGATCTATCCACAGGGTGACTTGAAATGTAGTTGGACTCTGCACAGGTTGGTCAAGCTGATCTCTCTGCAGGGTGCCTGGTTTCCAGCTGATCCCTCCATAGGGTGATTGCTTCCATCTGATCTCTCTACAGCGTGATTTGTTTCTAGCTGATCTTTCTACAGGATGAATTGCTTCTAGCTGATCTTTTTACAGGGTGAATTGTTTCTAACTGATCCTTCTATGGGGTGATATATTCTGAGCTGATATTTCTACTGGGTGATTTGAAATGTAGCTGATCTCGCTACAGGGTGACTTGTTTCTAGACGAACTCTTTGCAGGGTGACTTGCTTCTAGCTGATCTCACTACAGGGTGACTTGTTTCTAACTGATCCTTCTATGGGGTGATATGTTCCAAGCTGATATTTCTATAGGGTGATTTGACATTTATCTGATCTCGCTACAGGGTGACTTGTTTCTAGCTGATTTCTCTATAGGATGACTTTTTCTGGCTGTACTCTCTATACAGGGTGACTTGGTTTTTAGCGTAAAGCATCAATTATTGGTGTACAAACTATTATACATACACCATATCTGTCGTGCGGCCAAAGAAACCGTCACGCCACACCGTGAGTATATATATAGGAAGAAAGTAAACGCGATTTTCACACCTTTGTAGCTCCGTGATTCCATATCCGATTGTAACCAAAGTTGCTACAGAAGTGTCGGCTAGATAGGGGAGTCCACATTCCAAATTTGAAGAAAATCGCTCCAGCCATTTCCGAGATACGAGCACCCAAAGTTTGGGGTTTTTTTCTTCGTTTTTTTCTTCTTCTTTTCGCACATTTTGCAAAATCCGCCATAAAACACAAATTCGTGCTCCAATCGGGCTGAAATTTGGCACACTTGAAGGGCACATTAAGGCGGATCTCAGTACTACGTTTGGTAGGAATCCAATGAACATTCACGGAATTATGACCGATTATTTGCGTAAAATAAGGGCGAAGGTATGTCACGCCCACAGGGTAAACTGCTGAAGGAATGAGCTGAAAATTGCTATGTAGATGGAGTAACTATCGTGAGAGTGCCTTTTTGTGGTTTGAAAGGAATCCAGCTAAAGGCCATCGAGATATGACACAAAACCCAACCTATTTCACAATTATGCAATCGATTTTTATGAACAAAAAACTATTAGTTTTCACGCCTACCAGGCAAACCACTTAGAGCAGTGAGCTGAAAATCGGTGTGTAGCTGGAATAATTATCATAGAAAGCGCTTGCAGTAATACAGAAGAATCGGATTACAAACCACTGAGTTATGATTCCAAAGCCAACTACGTGTAGCATATGCGAGATCGAGATACTCTAATAGAACAGTCACCCTAATAGAGCATTCAGCTACGTTTATAACTTATTCCATTATAGAATTATATTGCATTGCAAGTTATTCTGTGGGGAGTTCAGCTACAAACAGTTAATCTTATAGACAATTCAACTACAAGCAAGTCAGAGTTCAGCTACAAATATGTAGCTGTAGAGATTCAGAACATTATAAGTCACACTGAAGAAAATTCATTTATAAACAAGTCATCCTGTAGAGAATTCAGCTACAAACAAGTCACTGCGTAGAGGGTTCAGCTGCAAAAAAGTTACCCAGTAGAGAGTTCATCTAGATCAGCTACAAACAAGTTACTTTATACAATGTTCAGCTACAAGTAAGTCACTCTGTAGAGAGTTCAGCTGCAAACAAGTCACTCTGTAATACAAACAAGTCACCGTGTAGCTGGAGAGTTCAGCAACCAAACAAAAAAAAAACACTCTGTAAAGACTTCAGCTATGTAAACATTTTATAACTCTATAGAGAAAGTTATATATCTTAGAGAGATCAGCTAGAAGCTAGAAGACATCACCTTATAGAGAGTTCAGTTATAAGGAAGCCACCATGTAGAGAGTTCAACTGCAAACAAGTCATCCTGTAGAGAGTTCAGCTATGAACAGATCACCCTATAGAGAGTTCAGTTAGAAAAAGTCATCCTGTAGAGAGATCAGCTAGAAGGATCACCTTGTAGAGAGTTCAGCTGCAAATAAATCACCTGTACTACAAACAAGTCACCCTGTAGAGAGATTAGCTAGAAGAAGTTACCTTGTAGAGAGTTCAGCTACAAAAAACCATCATATAAAGAGCTCAGCTGAAAACAAATCACCCTGTAGAGAGTCCAGTTACGAACAGATCACCCTGTAGAGAGATCAGCTAGAAGAAATCACCTTGTAGAGAATTCGGCTACAAAGAAACCACCATGTAGAGAGTTCAGCTGCAAATAAATCATCTTTAAAGAGTTCAGCCAGAAACTAGTTCACCCTGTAGAGAGATCAGCTAGAAACAAGTCACCCTGTAGAGAGATCAGCTAGAAACAAGTCACCCTGTAGAGAGATCAGCTACAAAGAAACCATCCTGTAGAGAGTTCAATTACAAACAGGTAACACTATAGAGAGTTCAGCTAGAAACAAGTCACCGTGTAAAGAGATCAGCTAGAAACAAGTCATCCAGAGATCAGCTAGAAACAAGTCACCCTTTAGAGAGATCAGCTAGAAACAAGTCACCCTGTAGAGTGATCAGCTACAAAGAAACCATCCTGTAGAGAGTTCAATTACAAACAGATAACCTTATAGAGAGTTCAGCTAGAAACGAGTCACCACGTAAAGAGATCAGCTAGAAACAAGTCACCCTGTAGAGAGATCAGCTACAAAGAAACCATCCTGTAGAGAGTTCAGCTACAATCAAGTTACACTATAGAGAGAACGGCTAGAAACAAATCATCTTGTAGAGAGTTCAGTTGCAAACAAATCACCCTGTAGAGAGTTCAGCTAGAAACAAATCATCCTGTGAAGAGTTCAGCAAGAAATAAATCAACCTGAAAAGAGTTCAGCTACAAACAATGAGAGTTTCAGCTACAGTTCAGTTATGTAAGCAGTCACCTTATTAACTACAGTATGTGATAATCATCATTCAATGTTAAAATTAATATACAAATATTTCATCAGACAAAAGCTATGCACACTCCTTTGTTCCACAATTCCTACAGTAAAGAAAATATAAACAAGTTAAAAGGAAGCATCAAAGCCATATGGCCAGTTTTGTGGCTTGCAATACAAAAAAAATTGATATCTAAACCAAAGCAGCCAAGCTGTAAAAAGAGTGCGGCCCCCAAAAAGGCCAAGATGAAAAAATATGTGAAATCCAAGGTGGCGGCCAAGAAATGGCTGTGATGGTAGGTTAATGGCAAAAATTTTAATTACGATAATTCAGGTGAATTTGGTGCCAAATCCTAGCGGAGGAGGCAATGCAAATTCACCTGAATTGTCGTAATTAAAATTTTTGCCATTAACCTACCATCACAGCCATTTCTTGGCCGCCACCTTGGATTTCACATATTTTTTTCATCTTTGCCTTTTTGGGGGCCGCACTCTTTTTTACAGCTTGGCTGTTTTGGTTTAGATAGATTATTACATAATTTGCTGAAATTGTAAAGTAATCTGCTGAATTAGCTGAGCTTATTTATTCACTTCTTGAGTTTTGTTGATTGCTGAGTGTAGCTGTTTTTGTACGTGTTACTGCTGACTGTAATGTGTTGCAATACAATGTAAGCACTGTAGTACATTCTAGAACAAGCAATCTAGCTAGATCAACACAATCTTGTAAGTATAAAAGCACAGATTTTTGTTGTACCTTACCTTGACCTAAAGTGATTATTAAAGTCTGATCAAATAATGAGGACTTTTGGCAGAGTTTTCAATGCTTTATTATCAGCATCCCTCTAAGTGTAATGTTTCAATTATCGGCATTCCAGCAAAACCCTACCTGTAAGTCACACATATATTATCCTTAAATTTTGATAAATATACCTGCACATACCACACCTTTCACTTAACCTTAACCTTCTTTGAACAATCACAATGAGAAAACATAATACAATTGAGATATGAATTTTTATAAACACACTATGTAATTACGCATAAGTTTGCAATGACTGTTATAAGACACAGTATGGACAAATAAGTTCTCTTCCATGTCTGTATGTCAATAACTTCTGTGTATATAGCAATCTTCATGGGCCCATTGCTGGCACACACACTTTACCCACTGAAAACCTGTTTCTTCAGCCTGGTCTTCTTCACAAGTATGGAATTATACACTGCTATTTCCATTAAAATATCATTGTTGAATCTTGCTGTTGACCTAGTTGGGAGAGTTGACTCAATTTCATTGTCATCATTGTCACCATCATGATCAACATTACCATCATCTTCATAGTCGGATGTTATTTTAATATTAACAGCACTTTTTTGCCTTTTGTGGGTCCTGGATATTGTCCTAGCAGCTCCTTCTTTCCTATTAGGAGCCTCTTCTTTCCTTTAAGCAGCCTCTTCTTTCTTTTTAGCAGCCTCTTCTTTTCTTTTTTCAGCAACTTCTGCTTTTTTTTCTAGCTGCTTCTTATTTCTTCATTTTTCTTTGCTCTCTGGCAACCTTCCTTGCTTCTTTCTCCTTTCTTTTCTTTTCTTCACGTTCAAAGATAATTATTTTGAGCACATTCCTCACTAGTTAGAATCCTGGCACCATGCAGTTACACGACTAGAGCTGGATGGCTTTTTGGACTTTACTGGCACATACTGCACTAAGTACTTAATAATGTATTTCAAATTGCCTTCATGTTCAGGAGGAGAAGGCACAACAGTTGATTGTGATGGACCAACAGATTGCTCACTAGAAGGTCCAAGTGGTGGATGGTCTTCTATACGAGACCCCATGTCCTGCATCTCCGACAGTGTATTATCTGGTGGTGGAACATGTCAACATCTTGCATAGCAGATTGCTCTTCAGATGGTCTGACTAGTTGCTCTTGTGGGTGGTCTTCTACATGGGGCGCAATGTCTTGTATCTCCAACAATGCATTATCTGGTGGCGGAGACATGCCTTTCCTTGAAGTCTGCACTACTGACTGTTCCATATCAGCAGATACCATATCTTCTGGCTGTTGTTCTATATCTAAATGAGCAGCAGTGGATGAATTTATTAATCTAAGCCCAGGCAAGCCTGATCCTGGCCTCTCATTGAAAATATCGGCCATCCTGGCCTCTCATTGAAAATATTGGCCAAAGATGACAAAAGTTCTTGAAAACAGTGTGGATGTCTGTACAGTGTGGATATTGGCCACAGGTGACGAAAGTTCTTGAAAACAGTGTGGATGTCTGTCTTTCAACCAAAGCAAATACTGGGGATCCGAAATTGTCATATCATCTTTGGAAGTGTTCTTCAGTAAAGGGTGCTGCTAAAGGTTCAGCATCTATAACACTACTAGAAGCTGCTTGACTGTTAACATTGCTATTAGCTGTTAAAACTTGAGCTCTGTGTGACATGCTTTTGCTTGCCCCATAATCCAGTGCTTTGGGGTTAATTGGATATATACCACTCCTTCTAAATCCAGCTACTATATCTGTGAGTATCATGGTATTGTTCCATGTCTCATGTAAAAGGGGTGAAAAATCATACTTGGTGATTACTTTACCAGGGTTCCTTTGCACAAACTTATGACAAGCATTATGCCAATTTAGCTTTAATGGTTTAAATACACTAGCATCAAAAGGCTGACTTTCATGCATAGTGTGTGGTGGTAGACACATCATTACCACACCATTATCACAAGTAAATTTGATTGTTTCATGTTAATAATGCATACTGTGGCCATCCACTACTAGCAACAATGATCTGTCTGCTACTGCATGCTTCAGGAGATGTTTAACTAGCCATCCCCTAAATAACTCAGTGCCACCCTGTATCACTCAAGCCATATCGTGTACCAGGGACCTCCCCTTTTATCCATTGTCTTTTAGCTTTGCAAAATATTCTGTAATTAATTCTTTATTTAAGCATTCCATCCTATTGAATCACCCTTACATAAGGTAAGGTCACTTTACCTTTCCATGAAACGGTAGTACAGCTGTAGCACCCATTCAATAATTTGCTGTCTGTTTCCAGCATACCTTTGTCTTGAGCAACATTTTCAGCTATGGTCAATACCTGTTTTCTATTCTTTCCGTATCCAACTTTTGCTGTATCAACCAAAAAATCAGCAAATTCAGATTCTTCTTTTGTTAGATAAGGCTTGGGACCAGGTTTTGTACCATGGATAACTCTCCCAGATATTCTGTCTCCTGATGTTTGTCATGGTACGTCAAATCATTTTGCTGCCTCAGTTATCTTCAAATAGCCATGTTGAACTGCATCAATGGATGAACACATATCTTGATTATTCCATTTCTCGGTGCCAAATCCGTCGTTAATTTAGCTGGAGCAGACAAAGATCGTGTTCAACCTCTACATCTCTTCCCCCCTTGTGTAGTTCTTTGAGAGTTCCGTTTACCTAGCAAGCTTGACATCACTGATCTATAGTGTTATAAAATGTATATAACACTGAATATGTGACTGGATTTGTGAAAAGGGGCCTTCCACACACGTACAATTTACCAAGATTGACGATTAATAACTTAAGATAGGCATTCCAGTATCCGAGATTTTTTAATTAAAAAATTCTCCGTATATTCCCCAATAGAACCCTGGCACAAAATAACAACTCGTGTTTAACCTGGGATTGCTCCATCGTCCGAGCTCCAATGAGGATGAAAATCGCTGTGGGGTTTGTACACACGTTGATCATCATGAAATTCTTAGTTTTATCGTGCGCATTACATATAAGTAAGTTTTGTGTTGTTTTGTGATCTTTTCAAGCCATGCAATGTATGTAGAATACTTAAAAACTTTTAAAAATGTACTGTTGGGTGGAAAGTAGTCACTGGTGCTTACTTTAAAGTGCGTAGGTACTTCGCTCTGGTTACCGATTTTCAGCTCCAGAGTAATTTTCTGATGGCTGTGTCATCAGCTCAAAAGTATATACCACTTCAAAGTCAGCATAACAATGCCATAATTGAAACCACAACTCCACCTTAGGTATTGTTGCATCACTGTGGTACCTCCACTGTAGTTGTTTACCTTTATAAGTTGTTAACTTGATGTTTTTACTTACTTGAGATAGCCACTTGCCTATGGGTATACACCATTGTATTGAGAAGTGTGCAGTGGATGAAACATGTTTGCTCACCACAAAGCATACAAAGATCGCTGGGATCTGATATGATCTGAAGTTACTCTCATTACATGTACAAACTTGCAGCTAAAAGCAACTGCAGTTTCAAGATAGTCCTGATTGCTAGATGGCTTCCTGATTCAATTGTGCCATTTTTCCCTTTGAAATGTTTGGGGAGCCCTGGAGAAAAAATGTACCTTTTTTCAGTTTTTAAGCACTGTGCATGCCAAAGTAGCTTATTCCAACCCAACAAACTATATATTTCTGAGATCAGCAATCGATACTCTATCTATTGAGAATATCAAAAGCCCATTTTTCCAAAATTTTAAAATCGGGCTGGAATGCCTACTTAAGATAGGAAAAAGCTATTGACTTGAAATTTGGTCAGTAGTGTGCACCTACATAGCTTAATGGATGGAAGAAATTTGATTTTATTGTTAGTAGAACACTAAGATATCAAGTTCATAGAATTGAATGTGTGTGGAAGACCCCTTTTTGCAAATCAGGGTCACATATGTGACTGGGCCTGCGAAAATAGGGCATGTAAGCACATGATTTTTGTGTACTTTTTCAAACTTTCGTCACTCATAACGTTTGGTACCATAATGCTATGGCAATGCAATTGTTTGCACTGGGTAAGCATTTACTAGGCTTTATGATGCAAGTTACAGAATGCAAATATTCTGTTCCAATACTGAGATATTACCTATCAAGTGATGGGGTGTAGTTTGTGTCCACATGCCCTGTTTTCGCAGACCCGGTCACATATAGTGATAACTATGTGCAAATTACCTGTAAAGTCTTCACCACACGTGAGGCTACATGTCTTTGCCAACAGAGGATCCGTAATTTATTATAATTAACACGGAAACTACTCCAGTCGCTCATGCTGATAATTGAGTTCAAAATGCCGATAATTGAGTAATGCCGATAATCGAGAGTTTACATTATCATATATTTCTACAGAGTGATTTGTTTCAAGACAAGGTGATTTGAAATGTACCTGATTTCTCTACAGGGTTACTTGTTTCTAGCTGACCTCTCTACAAATGTAGTTGAATTCTTTGCAGGATAACCTGATCTCTCTACTGAGAGAATTGTTTGTAACTGAACTCTCCACAGGGAGGCTTATTTCTAGATGCAAAATGCAGCTAAAAATTCTATAGGGTGACTTGTTTCTTCTGAACTCACTATAGTGTAACTTGTTTTTAGCTAATCTTTCTGCAGGGTGATTTGTTTCTAGCTGAACTCTCTACAGGGTGACCTGGTCTGTGACTTGTTTCTAGGGTGACTTGAAATGTAGTTGAACTCTCTACTGGGTGACTTGATCAAGCAGATCTCTCCACAGGGTGATTTATTTCTGACTGACCTCTCTACAGGGCGGTATGTTTCTAGCTGATCTCACTTCATGGCGACCTGCTTATAGCTGCATGAACTCTCTATACACAGTAACTTGTTTCTAGCTGATCTCTCTACAAGGCAGCTTGTTTCTACAGAACTCTTTTCAGGGTAACTTGAAAGGTAGCTGAACTCTCTGCAGGGTGACTTGTTTCTAGTTGATCTCTCTACAGGGTGATTTGTTTCCAGCTGTTCTCTCTAAGAGTGATTTGTTTCTAGCTGATCTCTCTACAAGGTGATTTGTTTCTAACTGATCACTCTACTGAGAGATTTGTTTCTAGCTGGTATCTTTACTGTGTGACTTGTTTATAGCTGATCTCTCTACAGGTCAACTTGTTTCTACTGAACTCTTTGCAGGGTAACTTGTTTCTAGCTGATATTTCTACAGGGTAATTTGTTTCTAGCTGATCTCTCTAAGAGTGATTTGTTTCTGACTGATCTCTCTACAAGGTGATTTGTTTCTAGCTGATCTCTCTACTGAGAGATTTGTTTCTAGCTGATATTTCTACTGTGTGACTTGTTTCTAGCTGATCTTTCTACAAGATGATTTGTTTCTAGCTAATCTCTCTTTGTTTCTAGCTGATCTTTCCACAGGGTGACTTGTTTCTAGCTCTATACAAGGTGGTTTGTTTCCAGCTGATCTCTCTACAGGATGACTTGCTTCTAGTTGACATCTCTACAAGGTGATATGTGTCCAGCTGATCTCTCTACAGGATGATTATATAGCTGATCTCTCTACTGGGTGACTTGTTTACAGCTGAATTCTCTACAGGGTGACTTGAAATATAGTTGAACTCTCTTTAAGGTGACTGGTTTCCAGTTGATCTTTCTACAGGAAGACCTGATTTCTTTACAGGTCTAGTCATTTTCTCTACAGGGTGACTCTAGCTGACTACTCTACATGGTGACTTAATCTATCAGTAGTTGAACACTTTGCAGGGAGACTTGTTTCTAGCTGATCTCTCTACAGGGTGACTTTATTGTAGTTGAGTTCTATACAGAGTGCAGGGGCGGATCCAGACTTATGGAAAGAGGCGTAAAAATGAACTGAGGCACTACATTGTCTGGTTTGGTAAGGTGAGACCAAAAAATAAGGTCACAACCAGCTGACAATAGCTTCCCACCTCACCAACTACACATTAATTTTATAGCTGACAAAGTACATAAAATCCTTACATAGCTCGCTACACGCTGCTCTAATACTGTGACTGCTTTATTAGAATGACTGCTCTATTAGAGTACCTTGATCTTGGTATACTAAAAATTTTTTGGAGGGGGGGGAGGGGGTCAAGAGCCCCCTTTGAGCCCCCTGTATCTGCCCCTGGAGTGGCTTGTAATAGATTAAATTCTCTACAAGACATACTGTAGTTGAACGCTTAAATAGAGTAATTTTTTCTTAGCGGATTGCTTTATTAGTGTTCTCAGACTTGCTACCCTGAGTTGGATTTCGTCTGTTGCTTTAAGTCTGAATCTTCGGCACTATTGAAGGGTCTTTCTAAAATGATTGTTCCATCTGTACACCAATTATAAAAGTGTTCCCCTGAACGGTTTTTCTAGTAGGAGTGGCAAGTAATTGTTTGTTTTGTTTGCTAATCTCGATCACGTAATTGTTACACACTGTTGTTGTTGTTGTTGTTTTTTTTAATGTTGTTTTTTTCGTTGTATCTTTGTGGTCCTTTACTCGATTTCTTTCAACCATGAAAGGTTTGGGGTTCAATAGTTAACCTATTCACGTACCGATTTTCAGCTCTTCCCATAAGCAGTTTACCCTGTAGGTGTGACAACATATTGGTGTTATTTTTCGTGAAAAATTGCTAATAACTGCTACATTGTTTATTGCATTCCAGCCAAACTTGATACCAAGATGTGCCTGTATACCCCCATGCTTTGTGCACAATTTCATCACAATTGGATATGGCATTCGCATTTTATGACATTTTTTTGTAAATGTGTGAAATAAAGAAGTAAAAACAAAGAAACCAAACCAATTTTTGAAGTCACATATTTATGTCAGGAACACTTGAAGCGATTTAGCTCAAATATGATATGTGGACTACTGACAGCGAAGGGTGTGTCCACAGCAAAATTTGTTGCATTTCGTAAAGGCAGAACGGAGCTACAAATGTGTGCAAGTTGCGTTTTCTTTCTTACTGTCAATATAGTCACGGTGTTCCATGCCGGCTTCTTTGGTTCCATGATACACTACCGTGTGTCTTGATAACAGTAATCAGTAGTCCAAAATTGTATCCTCTCAAGTCTGGAGCATCAGCTACATGAGTTCCAGTGTCAGTGAGATGATTGTGCCGGAAGTTTACCCTACAGTGATAAAACATTGTAAGAAGTGGCTTAGCTAAGTAGACTTATAATATAAGCCGTTTGACAGCATAGCTGCATGTATAGCTACATGTGGTTTGCAGTCTTGCATACATGCATGTAGTAGCTGAGTGTTATTATTATACATGCGTAGATTCTAGAAGTACACACGTAATGGTGTTCAGTTCCACACATTGGTGCACCACACATGTGTGAAGTTGTAAGTGAGCTCTACTGTAGGAATTTTCCTGAATTATATAATTAGTAATCAAAGAAAAGGTTGTGAAAGAAATGAATAGCTAAAAGTAGTGGTGAAACAAGTGAAGTTGTTTACCTGCATGTATCTAGTGGACATTTAATATGTATATTCAGATAGTTATAACCCGGCTGCAAGGTATTTTGCTGATATATACACCCAAATCCTGAGCACTGCATGCCTGAGGGCTGTGGGTGCATATATCAGCAAAATCCCAAGCAGCCATGGTATAAGTGATATATATATATATATCACTCAGGGCACACTCGCCTGATAGGTAAAAGAACTACAGATCACTCACCCCATTTGTTTTATACACTAGCATCTGATGATCGATTGTAGTTTCAATAGAATGGGAAAATAGCTCTAAGAATGTTATTCTTACTTCGTTATGTTTCAACACACAACAGGAACTTTTGATTGTGAAATTGATTTTTGTGGTGTAAAGTTGTTAATACTACATTAAGCCTTTGCTATGTGGCAGTATGTATGTTAATACATTAAGTTAAGTACTTTAGGACTATAAGCTACTCACCTAATTGGCATGTTCTTCTTGTTTCTTGGTCTGCTCAATGGCTGACACATCCCCATGCAGTAGATAGAAATACATATCCACGCATCGTTTTAAAGATCATTCTTCTTTGAATATAGTTTAGTTTCTGTCAAATAATCTAAACTTAGCAACTACACTGAGCATAGCCGAACTTGTAGACCCAAACCCATAAGCACACACTCCATGTTGCTAAATATGAGTCAAAGCGTATCATATCTATGAACTGGTTGGGCATCAAAGTCATGAGCAAACTGAATTCCCATGATATTGCTTGGGTAATATCTAGATATTGCCCGGAGGAATATGCCAGAGCAGCACTTTTGAATGCCAAAGCTAAAGTGGTATACAATAACCATAGTATATTAAAATATATAAATTAAAAATGAAGTAGGTTTAAAGTGATAAAATGTAGTGAAACAAGAGATGAATGATGATATTACAGCATAGCTCGGTGAGAAATTCCTACATCGGCATATTATGACAATTACTTTGTGTTCAATTCCAAAGTAGGGATTTCCCACCGAACTAAGCTGTAATGGCTACCATCATTCATCACTTGTTTTACTACTTTTATCATTTGGATCTCTACTTCATTTTTAATTTTATAGGTTTTAATACACTTGGTTTTGTTTTTTTTGTTAAAGTATAGCAGCTATAAATGTGTGCCTGTTATTTTAGGGTGACTGCTATATCAAGACACACGTTAGTGTGTCGTGCGGCCAAAGAAGCCAGTGCGCAACACCCGTGAGTATGTTGACAGGAAGAACGAAAACGCAATTTTCGCACATCCATAGCTCTGTGCTGCCTTGATGAAACAAGACGCTTTTTGCTGTGAACATGCCCTCCAACTTCAACACTGCACATTCTAAATTTGAGCGAAATTGCTTCAAGCATTCCCAAGATATGCGACTTCAAAAATTGGCTTAGTTTCTTTGTTATTTTTTCTTCTTGTTTTACTTCCTCTTTTCGCACACTTACAAAAACTGCTATAAAACGTGAATGCCACATCTGATTGCCTTGAAATTTGGCACACACTGGGGAGGTATAAAGGCGCATCTCGGTACCAACTTTGGCTGGAATAAGATAAAAAGGCAAAGAGTTATGAGCGATTATTCATGAAAAATAACACCAATATATTGTCATGCCTACAGGGTAAAACGCTCATGAGAAGAAGCTAAACATCGGTAGATGAATAGGTTAACTATTGAACTTCAAACCTTTTGTGGTTTGAAAGAAATCGAGCTAAAAACCAGGAAGACACAATGAAAAAACCAACAGTGTGTAACAATTATGCAGTCAAGAGTAGCTAATAAAAAAATGACTACTTGCCACGCTTACCAGATAAACCGCTTGGGGTATTGCTTTGAAAATCGTTGTACAGATGGAGTAATCATCTTTAAAAAGCTCTTCAATGGTGTAGTAGAACCAGACTTAAAGCCACGGAGTTATAACACAAAATCCAACTTGGTGCAGCAAGTACGAGATCGAGATACTCTAATAGAGCAGTCATCCTAATAGAGCAGTTACCCTGAAGAGAATTCAAGAGATCAGCTAGAAACAAGTAACCTGTATAGAGATCAGCTACAAACAAGTCAATCTGTAGAGAGACCTGCTACAAACAATTCACTCTGTAGAGAGATCAGCTAGAAGAAGTTACCTTGTAGGGAGTTCAACTACAGAAAGAGATAGTTCAGCTAGAAAAAGTTACCTTGTAGAGTTCAGCTACAAAGAAACCACCATGTAGAGAGTTCAGCTGCAAACAAATCTCTATGTAGAGAGATCAGCTAGAAGAAATTACCTTGTGGAGAGTTCAGCTACAAAGAAACCATCATGTAGAGATGAGTTCAGCTACAAACAAATCGCCGTGTAGAGAGATCAGCTAGAAGAAGGTACCTTGTAGAGAGTTCAGCTACAAACTAATCATCCTGTAGAAAGATCAGCTAGAAGAAGTTACCTTGTAGAGTGTTCAGTCATAAAGAAACCACCATGTAGAGGATTCTACTACAAACTAGTGACCCTGTACAGACATCAGCTAGAAGAAGTTACCTTGTAGAGAGTTCAGCTACAAAGAAACCATTCTGTAAAGAGCTCAGCTGCAAACAAATCACCTATACAGAATTCAGCTACAAACAAATCACCATTTAGAGAGATCAGCTAAAAGAAGTTACCTTGTAGAGAACTCAGCTACAAACAATTCACCCAGTTCAGAGATAAGTCATAAGAAGTTTTCTTGTAGAGAGTTCAACTACAAACAAATCATCCTATAGAAAGATCAGCTAGAAGAAGTCACCTTGTAGAGAGTATGGTTACAAAGAAACCACCATTTAGAGAGTTCAGCTACAAACTAGTGACCTTGTAGAGACATCAGCTAGAAGAAGTTACCTAGTAGATAGTTCAGTACAAACAATTCACTCTGTAGAGAGATCAGTAAGAAGAAGTTACCTTGTAGATCGTTCAGCTACAAACAATTCACCCTGTAGAGAGAGCAGCTAGAAGAAGTTACCTTGTAGAGTGTTCAGTTACAAAGAAACCACCATGGAGAGTTCTGTAATAAATATATGTATTATATATATATATATATATATATATATATATATATATATAATTTGTACAGTTTCTGATAAAATTTACATCTGCTTCATCTTTTCTTCTTCCTGTGGTAAAGAAAAAGACAGGTTAAAAAGGTCCCAAAGTCGGCCTATGGCCAGTTTTGGGTTATACAAATATAAAAAGAAGTGAAATCTAATCTAAACAGCCAAACTGTATAAAAAGAGTTCAGCCCTCAAAAAGGCTATGGTGAAAAAAGATGCGAAATCCAAGGTGGCGGCTAAGAAATGGCTGGTATGGTAGGTTAATGGTAAAAATTTTAATAACAATTCAGGTGTTTTTTTTTACAGCTTGGCTGTTTTGGATTAGATCAAGACACACGGTAGTGTGTCGTGCGGCCCAAGAAGCCGGCACGCAACACCCGTCAGTATATTGACAGGAAAGAAAACGAAATTTTCGCACCTCCGTAGCTCTGTGCTGCCTTGATGAAACAAGTTGATTTTTGCTGTGGACACTCCCTCCAACTTCAGCACTCCACATTCCAAATTTGAACGAAATCGCTTCAAGTGTTCCCGAGATATGCGACTTCAAAAATTAGCTTAGTTTCTTCGTTTTTTTTTCTTCTTATTTTTCTTCCTCTTTTCGCACACTTACAAAAACTTCTATGAAACGCGAACGCTATATCCGATTGCCTTGAAAGTTGGCACACAGAAGGGGGGTATAAAGGCGCATCTCGGCACCAACTTTGACTGGAATACGATAAAAAGGCAAAGAGTTATGAGCGATTATTCACTAAAAATAACACCAATATGTTGTCATGCCTACAGGGTAAACCGCGTATGGGAAGAAGCTGAAAATTGGTTGGTGAATAGGTTACCTATTAAACCTCAAACCTTTTGTGGTTTGAAAGGAATCGAGCTAAAAACCAGGAAGATACAACGATAAAACCAACAGTGTGTAACAATTACGGAATCGCTTGGGCTAATGCTTTGAAAATTGCTGTACAGATGGAGTAATCATCTTAGAAAGGCTCTTCAATGGTGTAGAAGAATCAGACTTAAAGCCACGGAGTTATAACACGAAATCCAACTTGGTGTAGCAAGTGCGAGATCGAGATACTCTAATAGAGCAGTCACCCTGAAGAGAATTCAAGAGATCAGCTAGAAACAAGTAACCTGTATAGAGATCAACTACAAATAAGTCACCCTGTGGAGAGATCAGCTACAAACAATTCACCCTGTAGAGAGATCAGCTAGAAGTAGGGAGTTCATTCAACTATGGAAAGAGATAGTTCAGCTAGAAGAAATCACCTTGTAGAGTTCAGCTACAAAGAAACCACCAGGTAGAGAGTTCAGCTACAAACAAATCACCCTGTAGAACGATCAATAGAATAAGTTACCTTGCAGAGAGTTCAGCTACAAAGAAACCATCATGTAGAGAGTTCAGCTACAAAGAAACCATTCTGTAAAGAGCTCAGCTGCAAACAAATCACCTGTACAGAATTCAGCTACAAACAAATCACCCTGTAGAAAGATCAGCTAGAAGAAGTTACTTTGTAGAGAGTTCAGTTACAAAGAGACCACCAAAACCATCATGTAGAGAGATCAGCTACAAACAAATCTCCCTGTAGAGAGATCAGCTAGAAGAAGTTACCTTGTAGAGAGTTCAACTACAAAGAAACCATCATTTAGAGAGTTCAGCTTCAAACAAATCACCTGTGGAGAGTTCAGTTACAAACAAATCTCCCTGTAGAGAGATCAGCTAGAAGAAGTTACCTTGTAGAGAGTTCAGCTACAAACAAATCACCCTGTAGAAAGATCAGCTAGAAGAAGTCACCTTGTAGAAAGTTCAGTTACAAAGAAACCACCATGTAGAGAGTTCAGCTACAAACTAGTGACCTTGTAGAGACATCAGCTAGAAAAGTTACCTTGTAGAGAGTTCAGGTACAAAGAAACCATTCTGTAAAGAGCTCAGCTGCAAACAAATCACCCTGTAGAGAATTCAGCTACAAACAAATCACCCTGTAGAGAGATCAGCTAGAATAAGTTACCTTGTAGATAATTCAGCTACAAACAAATCAACCTGTAGAGAGATCAGCTAGAAGAAATTACCTTGCACAGAGTTCAGCTACAAAGAAACCTTCATGTAGAGAGTTCAGCTGCAAAGAAATCACCCTGTAGAAAATTCAGCCACAAACAAATTGCCCTGTAGAAAGATCAGTTAGAAGAAGTTACCTTTCAGAGAGTTCAGCTACAAAGAAACCATTCTGTAAAGAGCTCGGCTGCAAACAAATCACCTGTACAGAATTCAGCTACAAACAAATCACCCTGTAGGGAGATTAGCTGGAAGAAGTTACCTTGTAGAGAGTTCAGCTACAAAGAAACCATTCTGTAAAGAGCTCAACTGCAAACAAACAAATCACCTGTACAGTATTCAGCTGCAAACAAATCACCCTGTAGAGAGATCAGCTAGAAAAAGTTACCTTGTAGATCGTTCAGCTACAAACAATTCACCCTGTAGAGAGAGCAATTAGAAGAAGTCACCTTGTAGAGTGTTCAGTTACAAAGAAACCACCATGGAGATTTCTGTAATCAATATATGTATTATATATATATATATATATATATATAATTTGTACATTTACTGATAAAATATTTAAAGTGCATCTACTTCATCTTTTCTTCTTCCTGTGGTAAAGAAAAAAAGATAGGTTAAAAAAGTCCCAAAGCTGGCCATAGGCCGGCTTTGGGGTATACAAATACAAAAAGAAATGAAATCTAATCCAAAGCAGCCAAGCTGTAAAAAAAGAGTGCGGCCCTCAAAAAGGCTATGGTGAAAAAAGATGTGAAATCCAAGGTGGCGGCCAAGAAATGGCTGTGATGGTAGGTTAATGGTAAAAATTTTAATAATGACAATTCGGGTGAATTTTTTATGCCAAGACCAAGCGGCACAAAAATTCACCTGAATTGTCGTTATTAAAATTTTTACCATTACCCTACCATCACAGCCATTTCTTGGCCGCCACCTTGGATTTCACATCTTTTTTCACCATAGCCTTTTTGAAGTCCACACACTTTTTTTACAGCTTGGCTGTTTTGGATTAGATTAGAATATCTCGAGTCAACCTACCAAAGGTATGGTATAATCCATCATAAATACAGCTTGACCTAAAAGGGTTGTGGTCATTGTGGTCTCGATAAATATATTAGGGTATCTCTACAGTAGTTACCAAGGTGTGGTCATTATTCTGTTATAAATACAGCTAGCCCCAAAAGGGGTGCGGTTATCGTGGTCTCGATCGATAGATCATTAATGGGTATAGAATAAAGAATGAGCATGATCTTGTGACCTATATAAAGATACATGTATTTGCGACCAGGCCTGCAAAAATAGTGCATGTGGGCACAAACTATATGCCGTCAATCTACAGGTCATATCTCAACACTGAAACAGAATATTTGAATTCTGTAATTTGAATCATAAAGCCAATTCAATAGCTACTAAGAGCTGAAAATTGCATTTCTATAGCATAATGGTACAAAAAGTTATTAGTGATGGAAGTTTGAAAAAGTAGGCAAAATTCATGTGCCCACATGCCCTATTTTCGCAGGTCCGGTCACATTTTTACCAAGTATCTACTACCTCCATACAGTAGCATAGTCTACTTAAATAATTTGGTGACATCTATTATGCAAGGTGTTAAAAAAAGTGTTGATATGAAAAATATATGCCTTGGTATGCTATCGTTGCATGAAGTAGATGGAGGAACAATTTGATCGAAGATAAAAGGAAATACAAGTCACAGAGAGCACACACTAGTCGGAACACAAAAAGGTACATCCTACCAGTGAATTTGTTCTGGTGGCATAAACTGGTGGCCATGCACTACTTTGTTTGGTCTCTAGACTTGCGACTGTGGTCAGGCAGAGAGATAATGGGGCAGACTAAATGTGACCAGATTTTACAGAACCGATCCAAATCGCACATCAGGCAAAATCAAACTAACACCACCAGTGGATAGCTACACTATCGTACTACAAGTTTGACCCTGAGCACTACTCAAACTACACGAGGCTGGTTTTTACACACGTCTTTTCTGGGTGGTGTGGAGTGCTCAAATGGCGGTTTCAGGCCTTGTGAAGGACCTGGCTTGGCAAGAGTCAGTGGTTTACTGGTGGACAGCCTTATAATGTTGGCCAGACGTGTTCTCTGCTGATTTTGCTACATATCAGCCACTAAGGAGCCAGCACAGCCCTGTAATCTGGTGTCTGGACTCCAATCGTGGTCTGCCTCCATTTTGAGATCTATCTTTTGCCCTCCCCGCCACCCCCCAGCCTCCACCCCTTTGTGAGCACTCGTGATACTACTTCGCTCGTCCAACTGCTCAGATTTTCTATCTTATTTGGCGGGAAACTGTACAAGCAGCTACAAGTACTGGAAGTGGCTTGAAAGGTAACAGATTGATGCATCTTTTGTGTAAATTTCATACGCGTGCTTGTTATCCTTGGAGAGTTATGCTGGCTTCAATTCTTTAAAACCGTTTATCTCGGAACTTCTAATGTGCGATTTGGATCGTTTTTCCAAAATCCAGTCACAAATTTAGAATTTTGACGATTCTTTTGAAATTCTATATCCGGCTACCTGTAAGTGTTTTCTTGGATTTAATGCTACATTTGATGTTAGATGGACTAATATTATTCCATATCATCACGTAATATGTTTCTAAGCTGTTTTTTTTTAAGGCAGCATTCTTAGCAGCACTGGTCGTTTTGGGCAATCCCTACTTATACATTACTGCCATACTGTTTGATAGATATTTTGTCTATACCCATATTTTGTTCTTACATCATTTTGTATGGTATGTTTATATTCCAGATTGGAATCATATAAATTAAAATATTTTGACCTTTGGCACAGAGCTTATCATGGGACTACATTTAAAAATGTGAGCAGCATACTTGAGAATGGATTAGTGGTACCTGGTGAGTAATTGTTTACATGCTAATATGTGTGACCCTCTCAGCAATAAAATTGCCTAGTTTGCACAGCTTATGAATTTCTATTTATTTTTTCAGCATTATTTGCAGTGTCCAAGAAATGAGTAGCAAAAATTTTTGTTGATTATGGTGAGTAATTTCAGAATTACGGTACTAGACAGTTGGAGAGGCTGGGACATTGATTGTACAGTGACTACACTGGAAATGAACTACAGACACTTACATCCATAACCAAAGCTTCACAATTAAATTATTATACAGAGTGAGATTTGGCTTAAATTTTCACCATGGATTGGCAGATCAATCAAGGTATAGTTTTAACCTTGCAGTCATATACGCATAGACGTATGAAGGCAGTTTGATTGTAAGAAATAACAATGATCTTGTTCCAATTTTTTAAGTTCCTCCACATGCATGCTTGTGTAAATTAGACATGTTTTCAATGAGATTGTCACATATTAAGAAACACGATAGTGTGTCGTGTAGCCAAGCCCAGCTGGGGTGGAATCGCAACTAGAGCTGGATGATATCATGGTATTTGTAGATATTGGCGATATTCACATTAAACAGTATTTATTAAATCATGGACAATACTATCGCATGCATGAAAATAATAGAAACAGTTATAATTGAGCTGGGGAAAAAGGCTGAACTCGAAGAAGGTGATGATGAGAGTGACAAAAACACAACCAAAAATTTGTCGAGCGAAATTGAGTTAGAGTCAAAAAAGAACACAAAGGCACTAGTATGGAAGTACTTTGGGTTTGAGATGGACACAAGTGGAGGTATGTTCCTCTTCCAAAAATGGAAGAAAATGGTGGACTTATTTTCATCCACTTTTGGATGTTTTTTACTCTGTGATATATTATTCCAATTTTTGGATGGAAATAGCTCATTTTCCTATATAGTGACGAAAATCTACAATAAGGTTCCAAAATTGGATGGTTCTTTTCATCCACTTTTGGAATAATCTATACCAAATTTATAATCATCCAAAATTGGATGGTTGTTGTCATTCAATTTTGGAATAATCTATACCAAATTTATAATCACCGTAAATTGCATGGTTCTGGTGATCCAATTTTGAAATAATCTGTACCAAATATATATCCATCCAAAATTAGATGGTTTTTGGTCATCCAATGTTGGAATAATCTGTACCAAATTTATAATCATCCAAAATTGGATGGTTCTTGTCATCCAATTTTGAAATAATCTGTGCCAAATTTATAATCGGTCATCCAATTTTGGAATAATCTGTACCAAATTTATAATCATCCAAAGTTGGATGGTTCTAGTCATCCAATTTTGGAATACAGTTCTAACAGTGAAATATCAACCTCGTAGTCTTAGCTGTTATTCAGTTACGCTTCTCTGAAGGCATAGTCAGTAAGTCAATCAGTCAGTTAATTGAGCAAAAAATTCCACTGAATAGAAAATCTTTAAAATTTTGTAGCTATTTATTGGAAGCATTTTAAATCACATTGAAGGATGTTTATACCACACCAGTACTGTCAAGACACTATAAAGGTATTGTGAGGTTGATTTCTGGTCAATATTTTTTTGTAAGAAAGTGTAAATATCTGTGATCTCTAAGTGTCCGTTATTGCACAAATCGAGGTATCTTCACTATTTTAGAGACCTGAGGAATGGCACAATGATTACTGAGGTCAAAAGCAATAATTGATTTAGACTATGGCTCATAAGGCTTTGGTCAGGCGGCTTCCTGATCAAATTAGTGCTAAAATAACTCACTGGTAGGCTTCCTAGATGAATACGATCATCTTTATTGTTCAGGGTTGCTTCTTTACACACTAGCAATGATTTCTGATGGCTGTTGTGACTGGAATCCAGCAAAACACGTGATGCACATGATAAAAAAATTTGTTCACGGATATCTAATCAGTTTAGATACCTACCCATGGGTATCTATTGGATTTTAAATACCTCATTAACGAGTATACTATGCATGTCATAGTCTAATGTAAGGTACTACTGTTACAGTAGTACTTGCAGAGGCTCTCCTCTCCTTTTGTAATGCTGTGTACATAACAGGCATAATATGCCTGAAAACAAAGCATAATGGCCACTTCACTATTCAGTAATTGATTATTGCATGGGACTCATGCTCAGACACAAAATTAATTTGATGGCATGAATGTATGCATCATGGAGTTATCTTTCTTTGTGTCCCATTTCTTTTTGCTGGCAGTGTTAGGTGTTGATTACCATTAGTGAATTGATGATTTCATTTACAAATGAAAATCATCTGTAATTTCTGCGCCATGCCTTAAGCAATAGAAGTAAGCAAATTGTTCTAACTTATCATTTGCCATGAACGCAAGTACAAGGAATTTTAAGCTTCACTTCGGATTATAGAAATAAAAAGTAATGAAACAAGGGAGATCATGCATTTAGTTATGCAGGTATGCTAATGGAAAATTGGATTATCAGAACCATCTAATTATGGATGGATATAAATTTTGTACAGATTTATTCCAAAATTGGAAGACTGCTTTTGGATGGTTATAAATTTGGTACAGATTATTCCAAAATTGGAAGACTAGAACCATCCACTTTTGGATGGTTATAAATTTGGTACAGATTATTCTAAATTGGAAGAATAGAACCATCCAATTTTGGATGGTTATAAATTTGGTACAGATTCAGCTAGAAGAAATCACCTTGTAGAGTTCTCCTACAAAGAAACCTCCATGTAGAGAGTTCAGCTACAAAGCAAGCCATGGACTACTGAGCTGGCCTGTTGTATTGGAAACACTATACATTATGCATGATGTATTACTTACCTGATAGAACTTCAACGAAGTATTCTGCTTACAGCACCCAGCAATAGTGCTTATCAATAGAAAAATAATGATGAAATAAAATAGATAAGCTTTAATTCTTTATACAAACTAATAAATGTACTACAACTAACCTATAACAGCACAACTTTCTATCATATGACAAACTTAGCCATGTGGTACACAAGGAACAATAAACACTCCATACAGAAATGAGTGAATTTATTAGAATCGCTTCATTTGGCGTAGTGAGTTAATGAGTTTTATTATAACTTGTAGCTGGCTGCTACTAAATTCTTACATCCTGTACTTATTATAGATGTAATCAAGACTCACGGTAGTGAGTCGTGCAGCCAGTAAAGCAGAAACACGTGCCGCAGACAATAAATGATGCGACCACTACGTGAGGATTTTACAGGAACAAACGTTGTCAAAGTCGGCCTTCCTGTAACTCACCCGCCACTTACGCTATCCCTCTGAAACTCTAGAGTTGAACTCATCATGTCACTAGTAACTACCACACAAGCAGTGAAGCAAATCCATGCCGATTGTTTCGTGATCGAGATTGCCGACATCTAAGGGGAAGTTTCATTATTATTTTTTTATTGCATGCAGTTAGATGCAACTGCAGGTGTATGCCTTGCATTCCTTTGTGCATTCCAAACATTGATTTCCCTGCTATCGCTTCAGTATTCACTCAATCGCCTCAAGATTCACATCATCGATTTCACCATGATTACCCTACAGTCGTAATTTCAGCACCAAACGAAGTTTCAGTCATCCTCAGTCGACCTAGAGGCCAAATACAAAACCCAGATTGTTGTTTTCCGAAATACTCGCTTGGCATGTAGGGCAATGTGTCTTTAAACTGTTCTAAAAGTTTCGTTCAGATTGAAACATATGTTTTCGAGAATGGCTAGTTTGAAATTTGAATTTAGTCGCCCCCACATAATTTGCTCTCACTAAGAATTTTACTCGGAATTTAAAGAATAACGCAGAGCACAACTGCGGTCACTGGGTATTGATGAACTGGCGCTCTATGTAGTTAATCAGTGCATATAGCCACAAAGAAGTGTGCTGTAATAGATTATAGTCCACAGATATAATCTATGGTGCTGCATACCATCGTTCGTTTTTAAATTTGAATTTAGTCACCCCCACCGTGACGTAATTTCTCCTGTAAGGGCGCGGCTTAAAGAATGACACAGAGTACAACTGCTGTTACCAGTTGTTGACACAAGCTGCGAGTAATTAGCACATGTAGCTAGCCAATTGTCACCATACATTTTATAGCACCCCCACACAAAAACTACACATGTAATAATATTACAACATACAGAGGACACATGAATACCAAACACTTTTCACAACAATAATGTAAGAATTGTACAATAATGACTGTAATATAACTGCTATGAAAATATTTTCCAGTGGCCCGCCATGGTAACAAGTCTCACATGACGGCATATATATTCATCCAAACACAATGGGAGTTATAAGTAAGTACGATAACAAGTTGGTATTACTCCATTTGTACAATCCAGATGAGTGGGTGTGGCTCCAGTATGTCTAAACAATTAACAAACATTCCTATTATAAATACGTGCTAGAGTTGCAATATAATAGTATAGTATTTAAATGCAACAATACATAGTCTCCATTGCATCACTATCAAACGACACTAAGTGGAGGATATTGTTGCATCTCTAGTATGTACACTCTATCAGTACAACCTTTCTTAATGGCCACCAGTATAGAAAGACAACCTCTCTTGAAAAGCCAATTCCAATTGAGAATTTATACACTGTTACCTACTTATTGAGTGAAGGTGGCAATAAACAAGTTCCACCGTAATTTATACACGTGATCTGATCTGTATATTCTGTCAGTGGATGAGATCCACTTGGCCAGGACAAAATGTGACCCAAATGTCCTGGATGATCCATACTCAACCCACTTATGACCCAGTGGCACAATGGAACTGAGTATAGAGAATTTATTTCTAAAATGTGTGGACACATTACAACACATTACATGTACATACAGGACATGCTACGTACTGTTTTAGCATTTCAAGTCACCACATTATGTACGGACCAGTCAACAATGCTTCATAGTGCCCATCAGTAAACCTGAAGAAAAGTTATGAAAAATAAAAATTCACATAAGTACAATGAAAACTTATTAATATGGCCAGCTGTGGAACCAAAAAATTTGGCCTGAATAACAAGATGGCCTTATGAATGAGATCATAAAGTACTGCTTAGCTATATTTGGGAGGTGGCCAATATAATGAGGTGGTCTTATTAAAGAGGTGGCTGCTAAGTGAGGTTTCACTGTACATACAGTTCGCAATGGTGAGCAATATTAATGGTTAACAATATACACTGAAACCTGCAGGGAAGATTGCAAAATGACACATTCAGAGATTGTATTTAGATGGATGATACAGTAACGCATTGTGACTTCAATACTCGTAATGTGTCACTGCTAGGCAGCAACCATATACACGGCACTGCCAATGTACAACATCACACTTGCTCGCACACACAATTTTGCTCAAGATTATACAAATTGATAATTACAGGGTGTGGAAACTAGCTGTTCGCTCAAAAGACTGTGTGGCAGCTGTTTCCCTTCTGTACAAGTGGCCACCAAGACAGGTCCACTGTGGATGAAAGCCAGGCATTAGATATTTGGTATTTCATGTGTTGAAGGCATTCCAGGGCTTCCGGTAGTCTCAAATCTCACCACAGTTTAACTCAGGCAGTGTTGTGGTCACCACTAAACCACTGGAATGCTGTGTTATGTTCATCTTATGCTTGGCTACTATATTGTAGAAATGAAATGGATACTTTGAAAAATATATCCTATGGATAATGACTTCATCACTTTCTTCATCAGGAGCTTATAAGAACCAATAGTGAAACTTTTTTACATTTTGGGCTGACAGCCAACTGCCTAAGTCTGAAGCAGTGCCTTTGGTGCTCTAACAGATTGGCTGCCCCCTTGCTGCCAGCACTCAATGTCTCATACGCTGTCACACACTAAATCCATCTCTATAGCCAGTTAGAACAGCATGCTTCTTACCTTTTTTAAGGCCGAAAAATGCAGCCACCTCTTTAAAAAGCTAGGTCAGAAAATTTTGTCCCTACGGCCTGAATAATGACCGGTTTTCACTGTACTATTAGTGATTAGTGATCATGGAGGATTATTTATTAAGATACTAAGATATACAAATGCTACAACCTCTAAATATAGCAGTAAATTTTTTACCCTGGTCCAATGTCTAATAATCGTGAGAGACTCTACTGTGACAAATACATGTTTATCATGATATGTGCTAATCTCCTTTTTACAATTAAGTTTTACAACACAAATACATGCATAGTTAAACTCACCAATTGTGACTAAATCCCTTCAACACGAAAAGACAAGTAATGAGACAACCTTGGAGACAACAGCCTCACAAGCCTATTCTGGTACGCTTATTTAGTAGTAATATAAATTTTAAAGGCGTTTATTTACAACAGGACATAATTACGCGCCCCTCTATTGTCTCTGTATATACTTGCTTTTTCTTTACTATTCTCATTTCATTTCACAAGATCTCTTGGCAGGGGCGTAGCTTCTTCACTTGAATTAGTCAATGCTTGAAGTAGATCGAGATACTCTAATAGAACAGTCACATTTCTACAAGTGCCATATTTTCATATTGTAAAGTCTGTAAGTAGCTAGTAATTTAAACTATACAATCCGATGCTAGGCAGAAGTTGTAACTATGCTAAATATTGATTGCTGTGTTACAGCTATTTTGTGACTGCTCTAATAGAGTATCTTGATCGTTTTAATGCAGTACAAGATGAAAGGTAAGGTGTTATTAAGGGTTTACTAGTTAAAATGAGTGTTAGTTGACTGCAGTTGCATGCCACTAACAGGGCCACCCAGAGAAGTTAGGGGGCCCAGGGAAAAGAGTTAAAGAGGGGCCCAGGGGCAAGGAAGGGTCTAGATCCTGACTGCTTTATTAGAGTATATCGATATTTCTTTAAACAGGTATTCAAGGGACCTTTTTTGGGCTGGGGCAGGGGAAAAAATACCCCATTTCCCCCTCCCCCCCCCCTGTGGGTGGCCCTGGCCACTAAAATTACAGTTATATTTTAATATTCTGTCACTGTAATCTGGGGTTTCTGTCAAAACCATGAAAACTCACCTACTGTTATCAACAGTGCATTTATTCTAACAAAAAGTATTGAAATCCCATCCAAAAACAGCTTATAGCTGTAAAAAAAGGGCGTGTCCAAGTAAAGCAGACTTAACTGCGGCAAAGAGTAATGATATCATAATTTGGCCATGTGCGAGGTGTGCAAGTTGTAAAATTAATATTAGCTAATCAGATAATACAATGTTATTGTTAAAGTGTTAATGAGAACTATGTGATGCTGCTAGTTTTTAAGTGTGTGAGTATCTTCATAAATGCCACACAAATTTAATTATCAATAAAGCAATGTGTATAGATTCTCTGATAGCAATAAATAGTTTGAGTTTGGCCGCCTTTCCTGCATACGGCAATGCTACAAAGGAAAGGTGGCCAAACTCAAACTATTTATTGCTATCAGAGAATCTATACACATTGCTTTATTGAGAATTAAATTTGTGTGGCATTTATGAAGATGCTCACACACTTAAAAACTAGCAGAATCACATAGTTATCATTAACACTTTAACAATAACATTGTATTATCTGATTAGCTAATATTAATTTTACAACTTGCACACCTCGCACATGGCTGCATTATGATATCATTACCTTTTGTCGCAGTTAACTCTGCTTTACTTGGACGCGCATTTTTTTACAGCTATAAGCTGTTTTTGGATGGGATAGAAACTATATTGTTAATAGTTAGATTGATTGTTGATATGTTAGTTAGATCGTTCCTATTTATTGCTCGCTGACAAGTCTGCCAGTGTATATTTAATTAATACAGGTAAGATCAGTAAACTGCAAGGATAGATTACTATAAGACAATTATAAATATAGCTATAGTGATATATACTGTAGCACTTCGCAGTGTAGTTCCCTGGGGATTGCATTATCCAGTCCTAATTTGGGCAGCTTTAAAATGCAACATCAGTAGCCAGTTCAGGTGTTAATAACTGACAATACGGCCTCTAAGACTTGAACAGCCTTCTCTTTTGCTACCTATGAAGCAAAAATATGTGATACTGTAATGTTACTTGTAATAGCAGCATATTATAATTGCAGTTCTGGAAGATGGGCTAGGACAGCGACCAGCTACTCATGGCGTATGTGCTTCAGTTCACACGTGTGGAAATCACGCAAAATGCACATGCTGTGAAGTTGTATTTGAGCTGTACTTTATTACATACAGCATAGCTTTGTGAGAAAATTCCTACATTGGCATGTTTTAATTTTTAGGGGTATGACAAGCCCACATTAACTGATAATGGAATTAGTAAGGTCCTTAGTACTACTAAGATATATTTTAAATTTAAAAAATGGATACTTCTCTATGACCACCATGGGTGGTAGTTATACTTACTTCTGACCACTGTCATTAATAGTGCTGTGAACCTACAGAGTTTACTAAAACTGGTTATTGGAAGGTGAATAATTGGATATTGACCAGATATTGTCTGGTTGTAAATTAGCAGACATTATGGCACTAAATACTAAATATGCCTGTTGGAAGCCTTAGGGTGGTACCAAAGTGACCATCAACATCCTGCCTTACAATAACAGCTATTACAAGCACATATTTACACATACTTTGAGGTTATGTTATGATGTTAACACTTTGTCAGCAGGGGTAATTTATGGTTTACCAAGTGGGTGGGCAAAACCGATTTAAAGGCTTCTTAGCCAATTATGCTTGACCTAGACAGTACCGGTTAATAATCGGTTTTTCCATAGATAATAGAGTAATAGGGATAGGAAACGCAAGCTATTTCCGGTTTTATTTTCGTTACGCGTGACGTAGTCCATTGCGTAATTGTCCATAGTTACCTAGTTGTAGAATGATGAATAGTAGCATAGGAACGAGCGAGAAACGAATAAACTATGCGAGTGACGCTTCAGACAACTCCTTCGGGCCTACAATTGTTTATTTAATGCTTGTTGAATCAGTGAATGGAATACTGCCTCAACCATTAGGCCGCGTGGGCGAGCTATCGAAAGCCATAGCTGTGATTTCTAGGAGGAAGCAGTTAGTACATGAATGCTCCACAGAATTCTTAACATGGACTAAAAGTCATTCTCACGAAGCTTGCCTTTTTTCGAAGATGCTGGTCGATATGCTGAAGCGCTGTTTTTCGGCCAAACAGTCTAAAATAGGTAAGCCAGGATGGAGGGAGAGTGTTTGGAGAAAGTTCCATGAGGTTAGAAGCTCTGTTGATTTGGAGACAGTGTGGAAAACGCTTCCCCAACCATTATATTACAGCATATCAAGGGATCCAATTTTCAAGCAAATGGTTTTAAGCAATTTAATTGAGAAGATCATTAGGCATGAATATCCTATCATAGCCACGGAGTCTGCCAGTTGTGAGGATAAAGCTATAGGTACTGTCTTGTCTGAAGATGAGGAGAAGGTGATCAGATACATAGCTGGCTACATCCCTGTATCATTGAGAAAAAAGCTAGAGAGGTCATCCCATCCACACAAGGAGGAATTTATTTTATGCTTATGGAGTATGTGTGAAGATGAAGATGAGACCAACGCAGACAATTTTTTAACATACACAAAATCCTGGATAGAAAGAGTTAATCGAGGTGGTCTTTTTCCAGTCAGTAATGGAGCATATCTTCTTTTTAAACAGCTGGAGATTGAAATACAGAAAGTTTACAATCTAGCAAATTTAAAGACAGAATCCATCCCATTACGCAAAGAAGCTATTAAGAAACTCTTAGAATCAGAGGATGTATACTTTTATTGGTATCTGTTGTCAGAAGAACTTGAAGATATTCAAGAGGATTCAAGGTTGGAACTACTACAAATGATAGTTGACTTGTGGATAACAATTAGATGCTATTCATTTGCTAAATCAGTAATGGAACTACATAAACAACTGTATTCACTTAACACATCTAAAGCTAAGTCCCTACGTAAAAGCATCACTTAAGATTATAATATAATAAATGTACAGTGTATTATCATTATTATGGTATACATTCTGCATGATAAAATTCATAATACAGCTGCTGCTGTATGTATAATTACAGAACAGATCAACTATGTAGACTTTTTGATTTTCTTATATCGTGGTCTCTTTGGAAGTGGAAGCTCCAATTCACTTGCAACATACAATTCACCAGGTCGCTTCTTTGAGTTGGTTCCCCTACAATTGCCACGAACTGGAGCCAGAGCTATAGAGCTGGCAACCCGTATAGCTGATGTATTGCACTCAAACTGTTGGACGTTTGGGTTGTCATTTGTTGCCCCTCGCTGTCGCTGTTTCCCAAAGAACTGTTCAAGTAAATCTTGACAACACAATCTGTTGGACAACAAGCTATCCACTCCTGGAAGTTGCAAAAGATACTGTGCCATTTCACAAAATGACTTCACTGTAAACATTGTATAGAAAAGGCATAATAGGCATGAATTACGTACTATATAGTTACCTGCTATTCTAATTCCCTCTGATGTTTCTCTACTTAGAGTCATCATCACTTTTCACCTTCAGAGAACCCTGTTCTTGACTTTGCACTATCCTCCCATTTGTTTAAGTACCCAATAAAATCATTTTCAAGCCACTGCAAAAGATTCAAGGTAATTAATCCATTGTCATTGCCAACCATTTACTAACTTTGAATCTATCATCCTCAAACTTGGGCATTTTTTTGTATGGTCTTCTGTAGAACATCAGGTTTGTGATAGATTCAGTGTAATTTGTAACATTTAATGCATCAAAAAACTTGTCCATAATTTCACAAAATTTTGCAGTCCCTTCAAACTCCTCACCCCCCACTTCCAGCAAAGCATCTGACACAGATTTACTCAGTACCTATAACAAAATGGCAAATCACCTCACAGTCACATGTAACATCACTACAACCTGTGCAGCTAAGTCCACTCTCATTTTAGAAAATGATGTTAGCTCAAGGTGTTCACGTTTCAGTTTCGATAAACACACACCAATAGACTTTTTGTCTGTGTTATGGTCATTGTAGTACAAATATTTCAGATGGCTCCAGCTAATATCTTTTCCTTCATTCTACAAAATAGAACACAATAGTATCTTTTGCTATACCAATAGAAACAGGGGTGTACGGAGGGGGTTTCCAGGGGTTTCAGGAAACCCCTTTGGATTTTACACAGTACTTGAAATATTAAGAAATTGAAACTTCAGGTTTCCAGAATCTGGGATCTGTCATGGAACAGAACACGTTTTTACAGTTAAATAATAGTTTCTCACATGATAGTAACACTTATAGCTTTGTTCTGAATTATGATTTTGGTGAAAAGATCGAGATACTCTAATAAAGCAGTCAGGTATTATAAACTACTCTAATATAACAGTCACTTAGCAGTGGTGGAAACCCCTTTTCAGAATTCCTGTGTACACCCCTGAATAGTTGCATAGCTGGAGCCATAACATAATGCCTGCACTCTATAATAGAACAGTTATTTCCAATTTCAGATAAATGAGGTTACACATAGGATAACTAAGGAATATATATATATAGTAGCATACCCATAACTTTCTCTTTGGATTAGACCAGCAGTTTCTTGCAGTCTTCATAAGATGAGGGACATCTATCATAAAATAAAGGTCACGATTTGTATCATTACTGTAGGGGTTTACAGTCTTATATACTAGTGAAGATTTGTAGTTGCCATGCATATGGATAAAGTGACGATTGCTAGATGCTCCATCACAGATGGTTGCAAGCACTTTGAATCCACAACTCTCCAGACGCTGAACAGCCTCCCACACAAGAGGATATAGAAGATCGCCGGTGAGATTCTTGCATGGAAATTGAGCATAGGGAAAGTGTAGGTCTATAAAAATCCCTCTAACCATAAAAGTTAACATTGAGTTAGCAAGTGGTGGCATCTGACTAGCACAATCATCGCTGAGGGCACTCTCCAAGTTTAAAAGATGATCATTAATGTTTCCTAATCTTATAAATCCTTTCAGTTCTCCTGTAGTTTTATCAAAAACCAAATCTTCTTTAATATGCATCTCATCAAATATTAATACTACATGTTTTTGCCATTCTTCAATTTCATTTATTCTACCCTCTTTCATAAGCATCTCATCTACTTCATCTGAAAATCCTGATGATGGTTTGATTACATGAGTATAGTCTCGTAGGGTTCTTTGCGATGGCAACTTTAGCAACCCAGACTTACACATTGCTTCGTATGTTGATGGTGATCTTAGCTTAATAGAAAGGCACCACCTTATCACCAATGGGTGCCATCTCATCTGTTTTAAATTACTGCAAAGTAATGCATCTATTTGCTGCTTCCAGAATAGTTGACTGAATGAATTATTTGGCAGAGCTTTGTTGATATCTGCAGCATTTTCATTTATGATGGTGAGAAGGTCATTATGCACCTCTTCATCAACTTCAATGTATTGATCTGATATCTGCTGTGCTTTAGCTAGTTGCTCCTCTGCCACCTGCAATCTAGCTTGACATTCCTTTAATTTTGTAAGAGTATAGGTCTTGCTGTTGGTACTACTACTGCTCACGTTTTCTGCTAGTGCTGTCTGCTTATATCGGTGGTACATTGCTCTTAAGATTGGCCGATAATTCCTACATGTTTTGCACTGTCCATCTTCTGTATCAACAAATATGTCACATTCTACATGACGAATAGTGTTAGAGATAGTTCTATCTTGGAATGCAATTTCATGGCTATCAATTGTTGCAGCTGTTTCACCTGATAAGCTTAAAAATTTTCCTTTTCTATGTTCTACTATTTCCTCAAATTTGTCATCACAGTTTCCAATACATACATGTGCTACTGATAGTTTCTTTATTACTTTTAAGACAACATCAACATTGCAGATATGAGATGGCAGAGAGGACAAAATGCTACAGCTTTTAACCTCTTTTTCATAATAGTGACATTTCCATGTCAAGTCATCAAATATTGTTATTGTAGTTTGCACGGCTGCATTGCTGTTAGAGTTATAGATGGTATGGCATAGCACAATGTTAGGTGTGCCTCTGATCTGTATCCAACCACTTGGTAGAGTTATACTGCTAAGGTCACTATTAATGGTGTTTAGACAAGGTTGTGGAATCTGCTCTGGTTGGCTGCTATCATGGCTTATCTGTAACTACGTACATAGTGATTGTTTGCATGCATTATACACATGCATTAACTCACCTTAGCTTGTCTCTTGTACGCTATTTGTTGCCGATATTTTTTACTACATAGTTTTAGTTGTCTTCTTCCCATTACATTAGTTATACTGACAGCAGCATCAGCATGAACACTGGCTAGTATACACTGGCGACCACTGCAGCTATAACAACTAGCAAGTGGAATGCATTCCTGCATAATTATATGTATGCATTCATCACAACTCATTTGATACATAGGGCCATAGCCAGACTGTTACCAATGCATGTACAATATATACATGACATGACTTTAATGACAGGTCTCTTCCATGAATTAATTCTATTTGAGCTATCAGAGAGTGATTTATAGTGTCAGCAGATTAGCCATATAGCTATAGCTGTGAGAGAAGTGTCTGTTTTTATTAGGGTATTTCTGTGTACCACTCACAGCGCTTCCAAATGCAGCATTAGTCTATTGATGCAAAGGCCTATATAGGCTCAGAGGATCCGGATTCTGGCTATGTCCCTGCTTATGCAACACCGTATAATATATATTGCCACATTGAAATGATGTCATTTAGAGTCTCACCAATATCGGGTGAATTTAGACGACTCACTCTTTTAGTAAAGTTCTCCTATGTTCGGTTCCACTTTGTGGGTGGTTTTCTAATAAAGGAAACAGACAGATTAGCTTGAACTGTACCTAAGCAGACGCTAAGTGGTTAAAACTTTCATAAACAATTAACTAGTTTAAGGCAAGCTACTCAATATTTGAAAAAAATCAAAGTTATGGTTCCCTCGGGTTAACAGTACGTTTCCTATTTGGCACAATGGTTAGGGTTAATCTACTTTAGAGTAAAAATAAACTGGTTTATACTGTCAATTTTCCACAATTTTCACCTTTCGACGGATTTTTGGTAGCTATACTTGTTTCTGCGCACGCCAAACAAACTTATTACTAACAGTGCAACTAACCAGCTATCCATTAAGCACCTGTCTCCTCCGACGAAACTTGTAATTATTAACTGAGCTTTCGATAAACAGTTAGCAACGCCCCTTTTCACCCGTAACGAAGATGTTCGTGACGTAACCTACGTTCGCCCAATGAAATGTACGTGTTTTGTGACGTCACGTTATTGCGTTTCCTATCCCTTTACTCTATTATCTATGGTTTTTCCAAACCGGTTCTCAACACTAGTCATTAATAGGTCAATCTGACCATTGGATTATAGTTAAAACAACTAGAACTATAAAACGCAAAATGACCAGCCGTTTCCAATGGCTGTTGCTACCCAAAAAATTGTCATTTGAATTACAGATAAATCTACCCAGCATTAGAGGGTCATTTCCACAATAGTTTGGTAAATTCAGATTTTATAATAAATTTAATCCATACAGAAACAATCAAAGTTACCTTTTACAGGTTGAATTCACCAGTGTGAAGTTGTAGGTTCAATTTCAGGTTACTTTGATTTGATTTATGATGGGTTGATCTGACCACTTGATTAAAGTTAAAACAACTGGTATCATTAAAGTGAAATTGACTATAAATATCAACAGTTAATACAACCTAAAAATTGGGTTGCATGAAATACAAAGCTAACTTTGAACCTGTACTTGATGATTAAATCTTACAGCTAAAGATACACGGTCTTTTATAGAGATGGTCTTACAGGCTGTAGGACCAGGTGTCCTACAGGCCTTCAGCACTTGTGCTGTAAAATACCAATTTACCTTAGTAAATTCAAGTTAACAGAACAAGCACTATGGGAGGGCATAAGGCAGACCTGTGCAAGCAGGCCTACCTGGAATGTGCTAATGAAGCATTGTGCCGCCTCTCTACATGTCACGGGATAGCAGTTTCACACAACGAGTTGTAGCACCTGCCACTCAGCAACCTGTATTGGCACCCAGTGTTTTGATTCGAGTGTTCAACAAGTCATCCTGTGATTCCCAGCTGCAGTGTAACTATCAGCAAGTCCTGTGTATTTGCGTATCAGCAAGTCCTGTGCATTCACAAGAAAACTACACACGCATCAAGCCTTAGACTAACCAGCTATCATGCCAAAGACTACTCGCACACCCTCTAACGATGGGATAACTGATGTAACACAATGCACAATTCAACAGCTTACTCGCCTACCCATAGAAGTCCTCCGTTTTCATTTATCTTCACGCAAGCTCATTGTTACCGGGACAAAAGCTGTGTTGGCCTGTCGTCTTTACGACGGTATTCACCCACCACCATCAAGCGACGTAACACCAGTTAGCATAGCCACGTCAGCCACTCAACCAGGATTATTGTTGCCATCGTCTACAAGTGTCACCGGTACGTCGACATTGCAAGCTACTCCATCGTCACTCCTGCCCCCTCAGCCAGCCACCTCAGCAAACATTTCACCGTTAAACCTGCCTCCCGCTATGCAAGCCCAGCTTTCGTCACCGATGGCCCAGTTCCTGCAGAATGCCACACCAGCTACAGCCAACGACAATCGTCCACGCCCCCCTGCAACTACCGGCGACAATTGCCCATACTCAGCTGCAGCCGACGGTCATTCACGCCCCTCAGCAGCTACCAACAGCAATTGCCCACGCCCCTCAGCAGCAGACGACGATTGCCGATGCTTCCTTCCTGGCAACTTACACAGCTCCTACCCTACCAGCCCAGTAGTCACTTGAGATTACCATGCCACCAGTGCCAACTCAATTAAGGCAGAGAATCTTACAAGGTGACTTCATTGATTTTAGTATGTTATTACATAAGGCCACGTTCCCTGATGCTATGGCTGACCCCTCCCCATCCTCACAATGGCCCATCAAGCGAATTTCTTCCTTTGCAATGTGGATGGAGGCCTGGAATCTGTACCTCTCTGTGATAGCTAACCATAATCCTAGCAGAGCGCTAGAAATATTACCTTACCAGTATGTCATCTGCACTGCAAACAAGTTGTTATCCTTAATGCTGGGCTTCAATATGATGCAAAATTCCGTACCCTAGCAGCTTCCCACCCTTCCCTTCGTTGGGATCAAAAATATTCAAGACTTCTGGATGGATGCTCATATTTACTGCCAGCAGCAATGAGCAACATCATTGGCCTTACCCATATTGCAGATCAACAAGCCATTACTAAGAAAATTGCCCTAAGTCGTCCTTTCGTGAGAGCAAACCGTCTCATAAACCTCCCGATCCCCGATCACCTACTCATCGCACACAACCAATTTGTGGGGAGTACAATCAGGGATGCTGCACAAGACATACATGCAAATACCACCACATTTTCCTATCATGCAAAGGTGATCACCCCCGGTCCAAATGTCCTAGAAACCGGGGTAGATCCCCAGGTGAATCTTACCTAGCTCCCCGACGATCACTCATTTTTGAGTGTGATACTGTCAACGACAGACAACTGCAAATGTTCAGCAGGCCAATGCACAACCCTGTACAGCCCCAAATATGCCATGCTACCTATACCCCTCAAATTGGAAGCATGCCTCGGCACTTACAAATATTTATAACATTCAGATTACCTATAGGACACCCCTTAATGTACTTACACTCACTCGTGAGCTTGAGGTCCATCCTGATCACAAGTTTGTGCACACACTAATACACAATCTTACTTATGGCTGTAACATAGGTTACAATGGTCCAGAGCTGGATCGGATCAGCAGTAATCGGCACTCTGCCTACCACCAACCTATCATTCTTGATACTGCAATTGCCAATGAATGCCAGGTGGGTCGAATCTTGGGCCCTTTTACACACCCCCCACTCCCCCATTTCCGTTCCTCTGGCCTTGGTCTAGTCCCAAAACATGACAGTGGCTGGCGTACAATATGCCACCTATCTGCCCCCCACAACCATAGCATTAATGACCACATTGATCCCAGCTTATTTAGTCTCACCTACTGCAGCATAGACGATGCATATAGAATCATAAACTCTATTGGCCCGGGCACTCTAATGAGCAAAATAGACCTGAAAAATGCCTTCTGCTTAATCCCTGTCTGCCCCCATGACTGGCATCTGCTGGGGATGTAATGGAAAGGGATGTTCTATATAGACACCTTTTTACCATTTGGCCTATGCTCGGCACCATTCCTGTTTAACCAGTTTTCAGATGCACTGCACTGGATTCTGCAACAGAACTATGTTATCCGCCATCTCTTGCACTACCTCGATGATTTTTTCACAGCAGGTGCACCTGCCTCCCAGGAATGCACCAACAACCTCTCCACAATGCTTGCAGTATGTAACAACCTCAATGCACCTGTGAAGCCTTCAAAGATAGAAGGACCCACCACACACCTCACATTCCTGGGAATCATAATCAACACCACAACAATGACAGTCAGCATTTCCGAAGAGCGGAAACAGGACCTAATCCACTTGTTGCAATCTCTACTGCACAAGTCACTATGTGATGATGAGAAATGCACAAAACGAGAATTGCTATCTGTCATTGGCAAACTATCATTCGCATGTAAGGTAATACCAGCTGGCAGAATCTTCTTACGTAGGCTCATCGACAAGAGCTGCTCAGTGTCCCGCCTCCACCATAATGTTACCTTAACAAAAGAAGCTAACCTGGATATATACTGGTGGCTTAAATTCTTGCCACAGTGGTCTGGTACCTCTCGTATCCTACTAACAGAATGGACAGCATCACCATCAATGGAACTACTCACGGATGCCTTGGGTTCACACGGCTGGGATGCCTTTTGGGCAGGCCGATGGATCCAGGCACAGTGGCCAGCGGAGCACTCTCACAAGACCATCACCTGGAAGGAGCTATATGCCATTACAGCAGCAGTTAACACCTGGGGCCACATGTGGGAATGCAAGAAAGTGCTCTTCCACTGTGACAATGAAGCTGTGTAATATGGCATAAAGGGTCAACCGAGCAACCAGAGGTCATGGCCTTAGTACGTATGTTGTATTTTTGTGCTGCTCAATTTAATATACATGTGTTAATCACACACATTGCTGATCCCCTCTCTCGTTTACAGATGAGACGCTTCAGGCAGCTGGCCCCACATGCAGCCAATCTACCAGATGTCATCCCTGCATGGCCAACCCAGTTTTGGACGCGATGCTCATTCAATATCAGTCCTTAGGTGTCGCCCCCTCTACCCGGCACACATATCAAGCAGGTGTGAGATCATACCTGCAATTTTGTAACAGCTACAATATTGTTCCCTTCCCTGCCTCCCCCCTAACATTACGTTACTTCTGTTCATACATTGCACAACGCATTTCACACAAAACAATTAAAGTCTACCTATCTGGTATCAGGTTAGAACATCTGGAACATGGCCATACTGATCCAACAAATGACCACCTCTTGCACCTTTTATGCAAAGGCATCGAACAGTGTCAGGGAGACACCTCCAGGCAGCGTCTCCCTATTTCAATCAACATTTTAAAAATGCTCAAGACCCAACTACATGACAGCAGTACTCATTCTATCATTGAAAAGTGATTACTCTGGTCTGCATTCACACTTGCTTTCTTTGGGTTTCTCAGAGCAAGTGAGCTTACTTCAAACAGTCTCCTGTGGTCAGATGTGCAGCTCACACCATCCACAACAACCGTATTACTCAAACAGTCCAAGACAGATCCGTTTAGACGTGGACAGTCCATCACGCTCCAGGCAACATCAACATCTACCTGCCCAGTAAAAGCGATGGATTTATTTGCCAGGGAGTCAACAGAGAAAAGTGAACCGGTAACTGTGGCGGTCGTTTCAACCCTTTGTCTCGGGAGCAACTTACAGAGCAACTACGCAGTCTCCTCCAAAATGCTGGTTACGAACATCGCCTCTATGCCAGTCACAGTTTCAGAATTGGTGCTGCCACCACTGCTGCTGCAGCAGGTCTCCCTGCTTGGTTGATTAAGGCTATGAGGTGATGGAGTAGTGACGCATATCAGACATAGATCCGCTGCCCAACTTCCATACTCCAGTCAATCCCACAGCTGCTTGCTCAGACTGATGCAGCGCAACAACCACCTAGGGATCCCCACAGTAACTGAGCCAATAGGTATTTTCAGGCACCCTGAAATACCACAAGGTTAGTATATCTAAATAATTTATGCAATGCCATGTTATCACTGTGGTCATGTTGCTTTTGTTGTCTGTTCTTATTTTGGCCACATGCTACTACTACCATATCATCAATGCTGCCATACGATGGTTATTGACACTAGATTGTTGTTACTGCTACCATTTTGTTATTGCCACACATATTTGTTATTGCCGCCATATTGTTATTGCTGCCATATCATTATTGCAGTCATATTGTTATTGCTGCCATATTTGTTACTGCTACCATTTTGTTATTGCCGCCATATTGTTATTGCCGCCATATTGTTATTGCCGCCATATTTGTTATTGCAGTCATATTGTTATTGCTGCCATATTTGTTATTGCCCCTATATTGTTATTGTTATTGCCGCCATATTGTTATTGTTACCATATTGTTATTGCTGCCATATTGTTATTTCCGCCATATTGTTATTGCTGCCATATTGTTTTTTTTTGTTTTTTTGCTGCCATATTGTCATTGCCGCCATCAAGACACACGATAGTGTGTCGTGCGGCCCAAGAAGCCGGCGCGCCACACCGTGAGTATATTAACAGGAAGAAAGAAAACGTAATTTTCACACCTATGTAGCTCTGTGATCCCTTATCCGATTGGAACCAAAGTTGCTACAGATGTGCCGGCCAGTTATGAGAGTCTACATACGAAATTTGAAGAAAATCAGTCCAGCCATTTCCGAGATACGAGCGAACAAATTTTCGTTTTTAATTTCTTAGTTTTTCTTCTTCATCTTCTTCATTTCGCACACTTCGCAAAATCTGCCATAAAACACGAATGCGTACTCAGATAGGGCTGAAATTTAGCACACTTGAAGGGCTCATTAAGGTGGATCTCAGTACCAACTTTGGTAGGAATTCGATGAACATTCACGGAGTTATGATCGATTTTGTGCGTAAACTAAGGTCGAAGGTCTGTCATGCCTACAGAATAAACCCCTTGGAGGAATGAGTTGAAAATTGATATGTAGATGGGGTAACCATCGTAGGAGTGCATTTGCGTGGTTGGAAAGGAATTGAGATAAAGACCATGGAGATATGACACAAAACCGAACCCGTGTCAAAACTACGCGATCGATTTTTATGAATAAAAAACTATTAGTGTTCACATCTACCAGGCAAACCGCTTAGAGCAATGAGCTGAAAATCAGTATATAGCTGGCATAATCATCATAGAAAGTCCTTGCAGTAGTACAGAAGAATCGGATTACAAACCACTGAGTTATGATTCGAAAGGCAACTACGTATAGCAAATGCGATATCGAGATACTCTAATAGAACAGTCACCCTAATAGAGCATTCAGCTACGTTTATAACTTACTCCATTATAGAATTATACTACATTGCAAGATATTCTGTAAGGAATTCAGCTACAAACAGTTAATCTGATAGACAATTTAGCTACATGCAAGTCAACCTGCAGAGAATTCATCTAGAAACAAGTCACCCTGTATCAGCTAGAAGAAGTCACCTTGTAGAGAGTTCAGCTACAAAGAAACCATCATGTAGAGAGTTCAGCTGCAAACAAATCACCCTGTAGAGAGTTCAGCTACGAACAGATCACCCTGTAGAGAGTTCAGATACAAACAAATCACCCTGTAGAGAGTTCAGTTACAAAGAAACCACCATGTAGAGAGTTCAGCTGCAAACAAATCACCCTGTAGAGAAGATCAGCTAGAAGAAATCACTTTGTAGAGAGTTCAGCTACAAAGAAACCATCATGTAGAGAGTTCAGCTGCAAAAACATCAATCACTCTGTAGGGAATTCAGCTAGAAGAAGTCACCTTGTAGAGAGTTCAGCTGCAAACAAATCACCCTGTAGAGAGTTCAGCTACGAACAGATCACCCTGTAGAGAGTTCAGCTACAAACAAATCATCCTGTAGAGAGTTCAGCTACAAAGAAATCATCATGTAGAGAGTTCAGCTGCAAACAAATCATCCTGTAGAGAGTTCAGCTAGAAACAAGTCACCCTGTAGAGAGTTCAGCTAGAAGAAGTCACCTTTTAGAGAGTTCAGCTACAAAGTAACCGCCTTGTAGAGAGTTCAGCTACAAACAAATCACCCTGTAGAAAGATCAGCTAGAAGAAGTTACCTTGTAGAGAGTTCAGCTACAAAGAAACCACCATGTAGAGAATTCAGCTGCAAACAAATCACCTGTAGAGAGTTCAGTTACAAAGAAACCACCATGTAGAGAGTTCAGCTGCAAAAATATCAGTCACTCTGTATAGAGTTCAGCTAGAAGAAGTCACCTTGTAGAGAGTTCAGCTGCAAATAAATCACCCTGTAGAGAATTCAGCTACAAACAAATCACCCTGTAGAAAGATCAACTAGAAGAAGTTACTTTGTAGAGAGTTCAGCTACAAAGAAACCACCATGTAGAGAGTTCAGCTGCAAACAAATCACCTGTAGAGAGTTCAGCTAGAAACAAGTCACCCTGTAGAGAGATCAGCTAGAAACAAGTCACTCTGTAGAGAGTTCAGCTAGAAGAAGTCACATTGTAGAGAGTTCAGCTACAAAGAAACTACCATGTAGAGAGTTCAGCTGCAAACAAACACCCTGTAGAGAACTCAGCTACAAACAAATCGCCCTGTACAAAGATCAGCTTGAAGAAGTTACCGTGTAGGTAGTTCGGCTACAAACAAATCACCCTGTAGAGAGTTCAGCCACAAAGAAATCGTCATGTAGAGAGTTCAGCTGCAAACAAATCATCCTGTAGAGAGTTCAGCTATGAAAAGATCACCCTGTAGAGAGTTCAGCTAGAAGAAGTCACCTTTTAGAGAGTTCAGCTACAAAGCAACCACCATGTAGAGAGTTCAGCTGCAAACAAATCACCCTGTAGAGAATTCAGCTACAAACAAATCGCCCTGTAGAGAGACCAGCTAGAAACAAGTCACCCTGTAGACAGATCAGCTAGAAGAAGTTACCTTGTAGAGAGTTCAGCTGCAAACAAATCACCCTGTAGAGAATTCAACTACAAACAGATAACCCTGCAGAGAGTTCAGCTAGAGTCAAGTCACCCTGTAGAGAGAATCCTGTAAAGAGTTCATCTACGTACAAGCAAATCACCCTGTAGAGAGTTCAGCTACATTTCAAGTCACCCAGTAGAGAGATCAGCTGCAGATTATGCCGTGGGGATTAATGACATGTAATAAATATATGTATTATATATATAATTTGTACATTTACTGATAAAATCTAAAGTATTTATAAAATCTGCTTCATCTTTTTCTTTTTCCTGTGGTAAAGAAAAAAATATAGGTTAAAAGCCCCAAAACTGGCCTTAGGCCGGCTTTGGGGTATACAAATACAAAAAGAAGTGAAATCTAATCAAAAACAGCCAAGCTGTAAAAAAAGGAGTGCGGCCCTTGAAAAGGCTATGGTGAAAAAAGATGTGAAATCCAAGGTGGCGGCCAAAAATGGCTGTGATGGTAGGTTAATGGTAAAAATTTTAATAATGACAATTCAGGTAAATTTTGTGCCAATTGACCAAGTGGCACCAAATTCACTTGAATTGTCGTTATTAAAATTTTTACCATTAACCTACCATCACAGCCATTTTTGGCTGCCACCTTGGATTTCACATATTTTTTCACCATAGCCTTTTCAAGGGCCGCACTCCTTTTTTTGCAGCTTGGCTGTTTTTTATTAGATATTGTTATCACCGCCATATTGTTATTGCGGTCATATTGTAATGCCTGCCATACCACCACTGCTACCATATGGTCATCACTGCCATACCGTTATTGCTGCCATATTCTTATAGCTGCAGCATTGAACCATCTCATTAATGCAGTTTTGCATGCTGTACAGTTCCTTCAGGTCATAACTACTGTGGATGCTACAGTGTTGCCTTATGCCGTGTAGTTACTTCATGTTGTACAGTTGCCGCCACTGTATACGTCACGGTGTTAAGTGTTGCCGCATGCCGTACAATTGCTTCATGTTGTACAGTTGCTGCCACTGTGTAAGCCACAGTGTTATGTGTTGCCGCATGCCGTATAGTTGCTTCATGTTGTACAGTTGCTGCCACTGTGGGTGCCACAGTATTATGTGTTGCCGCATTCCGTACAGTTGCTTCATGTTGTACAGTTGCTGCCACTGTGTATGCCACAGTGTTATGTGTTGCCGTATGCCGTATAGTTGCTTCATGTTGTACAGTTGCTGCCACTCTGTATGCCACAGTGTTATGTGTTGCTGCATGCAGTATAGCTGCTTCATGTTGTACAGTTGCTGCCACTCTGTATGCCACAGTGTTATGTGTTGCCACATGCCATATAGTTGCTTCATGTTGTACAGTTGCTGCCACTCTGTATGCCACAGTGTTATGTGTTGCCGCATGCCGTACAGTTGCTGCCACTGTGTATGCCACAGTGTTATGTGTTGCCGTATGCCGTATAGTTGCTTCATGTTTTACAGTCGCTGCCACTGTGTATGCCACAGTGTTATGTGTCGCCGCATGCTGTACAGTTTCTTCATGTTGTACAGTTGATGCTACCGTGTATGCTACAGTGTTATGTGTCCCTGCATGTTGTACAGTTATATATATATATATACAGCCCCCGTGGCACCACTGCTATATATTATCACATGCTGTTGAACAGCTGCTGTTAATGATCACAGCACCCCACTTTACATAGCTGTAGTATATATAATTATGGTGGGTACGCTATAAGGATAGAATTGCCAGGGATTGTTGGGTACTAGCTTTACCCCATACATGATTACTTTATATAGGCATTGGGTATATTTACTTGCTAGCTTTAGGAAATCTTAATTTGGGGGAAATTGGGTGCAGTAACACTGCTTGATGAATAACCGTAATGCTGATGGGCATAGCCATCTCTCAAGTGCAGCCGATCAAATGCAGGGATCACAGTGATACCCTAACCCCTTTGCAGAGATTGAGAGATGTTGCATGCCCAGTGAAATCCTGGGCTAGCCCAATTTTTCCCCAAATTATCCAATAAGCAAAAGTGCTAGTGCTCTCTGGCTTACCTGGGATGTTAAATACCAATTTACCTTAGTAAATTCAAGTTAACAGAACAAGCACTATGGGAGGGCATAAGGCAGACCTGTGCAAGTGGGCCTACCTGGAATGTGCTAATGAAGCATTGTGCCATCTCTCTACATGTCACGGGATAGCAGTTTCACACAACGAGTTGTAGCACCTGCCACTCAGCAACCTGTATTGGCACCCAGTGTTTTGATTCGAGTGTTCAACAAGCCATCCTGTGATTCCCACCCACCCAACCCACCCATTTTAAAACTCTTATCCTCTGTACTTATCTACTAACCTGGCATCCCAGGATGGAGGGGTGCAGTAACACTGCTTGATGAATAACCGTAATTCTGATGGGCATAGCCATCTCTCAAGTGCAGCCGATCAAATGCAGGGATCACAGTGATACCCTAACCCCTTTGCAGAGATTGAGAGATTTTGCATGCCCCAGTGAAATCCTGGGCTTGCCCAATTTTTTCCCCAAATTAGCCAATAAGCAAAAGTGCTAGTGCTCTCTGGTTTGCCTGGGATGTTAATCCTTGATAAATAAACTAATATCCATTTGGCTCCACATGGGGTACTTTGAGATAATAAGTCACTCTCTAGAGTTCATTGGATACATATGCATGAAATTGACAAGGAGAAAACATCCTGACCACCTGGCAGACTCCTGTAAGTGTTCGAGCGTTAATCGGATGGCTGCAGGTTTGAGGCTACCTAGGTCCAGTCATGGATGTTTTCTCCTTTCTCCACCTTTTCAAACATACTTTCTGTAACAACTTTAAACAGGCTGTAGGACCAGGTGTCCTACAGACCTTCAGCATTTGTGTTGTAAAGCCTTAATAAATAAATTTAAAAATAGAAATGGTCTTTATATAAAGAGGTATCTTAGTAACACTTTTATGTACTTTCAGCTGTTCAATACATTTCAGCTTTCCATTTTTACTTTAATTTAGCTTTCGATTTCCACCTTTCTATATTGCCTGGTATACCTATTGATATCAAGACACACGGTAGTGTGTCGTGCAGTCATAGATTATTATATACTACGTACCCGGGATTGGAAATGCCAGTTTTTATCCAAGCTATCCGCATTGGAGCGCACCCTTATGACAGCGAAGCGCCTTGTCAGGCGAATGGTCGATTCTTTTCTTTAAGTTCATAGCTAGCTAATAGAGATATGAAGGTTACTTAACTCAACATTTCGTATTTCGTAGGTTTATTAAATGAAGGCATTATTTGGAGTTAGCTGACCAGGTTAACTCGACAGGAATGGGTGGTCAGCGGCGAAGTCACCGGTTAATTCGAGATTGAATTACTGGCTCAGACCATGCTCAGACATAATGGTACGTACATTATTGTTACAGAGCAGACAGCACAGGTGATATGACTAGGGAAATTACAAAACAAACTAAATTTTATGTAATTCAAAATTAGAGTGCATTTGTGACCAAATTTGACAAAGCAAGGCTTCCACACATATCCAATTTTCTGACTTTAACCAACTGTAACTATACTACTCAGTAAGCTGCTGAACTAAAATTTTTACACAATTCTCCCATAGCATTGTACAACTTCAGGTCCAAATGTGAAACTCATGGCATGCTTCTACATTGAGTTATGGTGGTTCAAAATCATAAAAGTGGATGTGTGGGGAAGCCTTGTTTTGTCAAATTCGGTCACATTTCTAGAAGGAAAGTAGCCCTTAGAGTAGAAACCTTGCTAATGTGAATAGGTAGATAAGTTTGGGAGAATGAAACAACAACATGGATGGTATAGCCTGGTGGATCTTTCCATTGTAATGAAATAGTTAACCATCCAGTTTGTGTCTAAAGTTGTATTGGAATCTACCAATGATTGAAGTCTTCTGATTATTGTTGTTTATCATAATGTAATTTAAGCACACGGAGTCACTAATATTACATGCTTGTGATGTAACCTCATGACATGTCAAGACAATTGGGGATTTGAAACAGAGTAACAGACCATTTCTCTCCCTACCCAGCGACAAAGAGAAAAAAGTGGTCTGGCCTAACGGTATGGGTACCAGTCCTGCAGCATGTCCCATTGATGAGTAAACAGTAACTGTAGCTATGGTTTCAAGGCCTATCTTATGGTGCATTTCCTGTACAATTTTATGTTGTAATACAATTAACCATTGTGGGATTCTTCCATTGCTGAGGACAAGCTAAGTGTCCAGAATTACCCGCCCTCACTTACTTTAAAGTGAATGTACCGTAAGAGTAGTGGGGTTTAACCGTACACGGCATCTTTGCTTAGCACAGTGCAGTATATGATTGCTGTGATTTCCCTCTCTTTGACTGTTACATTGTGAATGCATGACATCAATGTGTTTGATGTACAGTGGAACCTGTCCTAAGCCAGTCACCTTCAGGCCAACATTTCTTGATGTTTGCTTTATACAATTGGGTTAGTGTATAGCTGCCTCACTATAGGAATTAAAGTTTGCCAATTTCAGATAGGTGACCTTTCTATACGGGACAGGTTCCACTGTACATTGTACAATGTTAGTGTTGCATTAGCTAATGTAGCTCAATCTTTATGTAGACTGTATTGTAGGTCAACAAAACTCTTCCTGTGCTGTGTCTTTCTACCACTTGTCTAGGAAACAGTGTTTGTTGCTGTGAAATATTCATCTCACATTGAAACTGATAGGATTTTTGTAGCGGACAAGTTGACTATGGAAAAATTACGTGATTTCTATGCCGTACCAAGTTCAGACTGTTCTTAGTAATAAATTAACAACATGACGGTACTGCACAACAGTGTATGTTGCAACGTACTGCTAGAGGGATGGTTGTACTTATCCAGCAATGGAGTTGGCTATGACATTATGTAACTGATCTAGAGTCTATAGTTGCTGTGAATAGCTAAAACAGTCATTGTGTGACATTGAGTATGGTGGTAGGAACCATATAACATCTCATTTACAACATTCATTATGTACACTTAGTTGACTTTCTGTTCCACCACAGAAACATGCACAACATTGTACACTTGTCTCAATCAGTGCTCCGTGTGTCTATATCAAATGTTAAAACTGTGTAGCTATTAGTAGGTCTTCTTTGGATAAATATTTTGACTAGCTGGAGTACTATTCAAGTTTGAGAGCTGTACAGTACAACTCTATACAGAATTGCCTATCATTTTAACTTCTGAAGTTGTCAGGTTTACAAATGATTGAGACCAGAAACACTTAAGAGTTTTACCATATTCTTGTACAGGCTACAGGCCTGGGGTAGGGGCAGAAAGGGACATAATTACTTAGCTAGTACCACTTGGGTAACTAAATGCTAATATTGTATACATTTTTTGTGGGTTGGAAATGTTCCCACTAAACTGCACACCCTCCAAAACCTTTTTGAGTCCATTGGCTAAATGGTTTTGACACGACAGAATGGCGAATTAGCTAGGTACAAATCTCTGGCCCCGTTAGGTGCCTAAGTAACTACTGACCTACCAGTATTAGTCGCTTTAGGCATATCTCAGCCTGGATATTAAAACTTCTCCTTCGTCTTCTACCACATGAACACTTCGAAAATGGGCGGTTATTTGGGGGATGCGCTCCAACACGGATTGCTTTCAGCAAATGTACACAAGTAATTGGATCACGTATCTCCGTTTCCAATCCCGGGTACGTAGTATATATAATCTATGGTGCAGTCCAAAAAGCTGGCATGCCACACCATGAGTATATTAACAGGAAGAAAGAAAACGTGATATTCACACCTTTGTAGCTCCATGATCCCTTATCCGATTGAAACCAAATTTGCTACAGAAGTGCCAGCTAGATAGTGGAGTCCACATTCCAAATTTGAAGAAAATGAGCTGAGCTGAGCTGAAAATTGGTATGTAGTTGGAATAATTATCATAGAAAGTCCTTGCATTAGTACAGAAGAATCGGATTATTAACGACCTAAAATGGAACATGCATGTCAACTACATAACAGCTAAAGCCAACAAAACATTGGGATTTCTCAAACGTAATATCTCATGTGCCTCAATCCATGCTAAGAAATTAGCATACACCGTATTTATTCGTTCCCAACTCGAATATGCTGCAACAGTGTGGGCACCCTGGCAGTCTACCTTAATATCCCGGTTAGAGCAGATACAACGAAGAGCAGCCCGGTTTGTGACCAATACATACACACGTGACCCTACTGTTAGCGTAACTAACCTTATGGACCAGCTGGACTGGGAATCACTTGAAAGCAGACGATTAAAATTAAGATTATCCATGATGTACAAAATTATCCACAATGAAATTGATATCCCATTTGATTTGTATACTAACTTTGCAACATATTCCAGTACAAGAAATTATCATCCTTTTAACCTCCTATCATTGCAAGCATCAAAGACCTCATATCAGTCCTCATTTTTTCCAACAACAATTTCACTTTGGAATGATTTACCTAACCTAGCTAAAGACTCTAATTCACTTGAAGTATTTAAATCTATAATTAAATTATAATTTACTTATTGTATTGAATTATTATTATTATTTTTTTTTTTGTGATTTGTCTGTACATTTTTCTTCATTTCTGAAGTTGTACAGTATAGGTAAATAAAATAAATAAATAACCACTGAGTTATAATTCGAAAGCCAACTACGTGTAGCAAATGTGAGATCGAGATACTCTAATAGAACAGTCACCCTAATAGAGCATTCAGCTACGTTTTTAACTTACTAAAGTATACACTGCAAGTTATTTTGTAGGGAGTTCAGCTACAAATAGTTAATCTTATGGACAATTCAGCTACAAGCAAGTTACCCTGTCGAGTGCTCAGCTACAAATATATCGCTGTAGAGATTTAAAACATTACAAGTCACACTGAAGAAAGTTCAGCTATAAACAAGTCACCCTCTAGAGTTCAGCTACAAGTCACTGTGTAGAGAATTCAGCTACAAGCAAGTCACTGTGTAGAGAATTCAGCTACAAAAAAACTATCCAGTAGAGAGTTCATCTGTATAGACAAGTTAGCTACCCTATAGATATCAGCTACAAACAAGTTACTTTATACAATGTTCAGCCACAAGTAAGTCACTCTGTAGAGAGTTCAATTAAAAACATATAATCCTATAGAGAGTTCAGCTAGAAACAAGTCACCCTGTAGAAGATCAGCTAGAAGAAGTTACCTTGTAGAGAGTTCAGCTACAAAGAAACCATCATATAGAGAGTTCAGTTGCAAACAGATCATCCTGTAGAACGTTCAGCTACGAACAGATCACCCTGTAGAGAGATCAACTAGAAGGATCACCTTGTACAGAGTTCAGCTGCAAACAAATCACCCTGCAGATAGTTCAGCTACAAGCAAGTCACCCCTGTAGAGAGATCAGTTACCTTGTAGAGAGTTCAGCTACAAAGAAACCACCATCTAGATAGTTCAGCTGCAAACAAATCACCCTGTAGAGAGTTCAGCTACGAACAGATCACCCTGTAGAGTTCAGCTAGAAACAAGTAACCCTGCAGAGAGATCAGCTAGAAACAAGTCCACCCTGTAGAAGATCAGCTAGAAACAAGTAACCTGTAGAGAGAGCAGCTACAAAAAAAAAACATCCAGAGTTCAATTACAAACAGATAACCCTATAGAGAGTTTAGCTAGAAACAATACACCCTGTAGAGAGATCAGCTAGAAACAAGTCATCCAGAGACCAGCTAGAAACAAGTCAACCTGTAGAGAGATCAGCTAGAAGAAGTTACCTTGTAGAGAGTTCAGCTACAAAGAAACCATCATGTAGAGAGTTCAGCTACAAACAAATCACCCTGTAGAAAGTTCAGCTATGAACAGATCACTCTGTATAGAGATCAGCTAGAAAGATCACTTTGTAGAGATTTCAGCTAGAAGGATCACCTTGTAGAGAGTTCAGCTGCAAACAAATTACCCTGCAGATAGTTCAGCTACAAACTAGTCACCTTGTAGAGAGATCAGCTAGAAGAAGTTACCTTGTGGAGGGTTCAGCTACAAAGAAACCATCATGTAGAGAGTTCAGCTGCAAGCAAATCACCCTGTAGAAAGTTCATCTATGAACAGATCACCCTATATAGAGATCAGCTAGAAAGATCACCTTGTAGAGAGTTCAGCTACAAACAAATCACCTTCAGCTACAAACAAGTCACCATGTAGAGAGATCAGCTATGAACAGGTCACCCTGTAGAGATTTCAGCTACAAACAATTTACCCTGTAGAGAGATTAGCTAGAAGAAGTCACCTTGTAGAGAGATCAGCTACAAAGAAACCATCCTGTAGAGAGTTCAGCTACAAACGAGTTACCCTATAGAGAGATCAGCTAGAAACTCATCATCTTGTAGAGTGCTCAGCTACAAACAAATCACCTTGTAGAGAGTTCAACTACAAACAGATAACTCTATAGTGAGTTCAGCTAGAAACAAGTCACCCAGCTGAGAGATCAGCTGCAAATAAGTTACCCTGTAGGGAATAATTTGTATGTAATAAATATATATTTATAATTTGTATAATTACTGATAAAATCAGAAATAGTATTAAAAACCTGCTTTAAATCTTGATTATCATAATGATTAAATCTTTTTTTTCTTCCTGTGGTAAAGAAAAAAAGAAAGCCAAAAAGCCAGCCATAGGCCGGATTTAGGGTATACAAATGCAAAAAGCAGTGATATCTAATCCAAAACAGCCAAGCTGTAAAAAAAAGAGTATGGCCCCCAAAAAGGCTATTGTGAAAAAAGATGTGAAATCCAAGGTGGCGGCCAAGAAATGGCTGTGATGGTATGTTAATAATATAAATTTTAACAACAACAATTCAGGTGAATTTGGTGCCGCTTGCACATCTTTTTTCACAATAGCCTTTTTGGGGGCCACACTCTATTTACAGCTTGGCTGTTTAGGATCAGATTATATATAGCTGGGCGGGCTTCTTCCCAGTGGCATTAGATTGGAGCCATGTAATGTGTGCCAGTACATCAGCGGTGTCGCATTGGCACAGTGATCAGTCTATAATATACATATACAACATACAGGAGATAGTTACACATTATGGTATATCAGCAATGCATCAGTTATTGATTGTGAGTGTAGTGAGCGACATAATAATGACTACATACAGGAATACATAGCTACAAGGTACAGTAAGAGGGGCCTAGACTCAGGGGTACACAACTACCTGAAACACAGGTAGCTGGATCCCTGGCAAGACAAAACCATAAATTACCATATACACAATTACAACATTAAGTAAAAAAACAGTTAAAAGTTCTGTAATATCCCACAATTCTGATGAGCAAGCATTAAAGATCCTATAAGAACATGAAATGGCCACACGAGCAGCTTGTTCAAAAATAGATCAAAAGAGTGTTTTTGTAGATGACAAATTCTAGATATTGTTGATGGCAGGAAGTGACCTAGACAACCAATTTCATTTGTAACCAGCTCAGTAAATAAGCCAGTACACTCAAAGTCTGAAAGTAAAGGGCCATAACGAGCTACTTTCCTGGAGCTGGCAGCTGCATAGTGTTATTCTCTATTGGTAACAACTGAGAGTTCCAGTAAGATAATGTGAATCACAACTATATAAGGCCTACTGGATGATGATGAGAAGTTTGGTGGAATAGTACTTGGCTGGCTAGTGCTTACCAAGTGACTGGGGAGATCAGCATAAAGTTTATATCAAGGTGGTACATTCATCTGTAGGCCATGGACAAGAACCTGTAGGACTGAGTCATGGCGCCAGGTATATCTTCCTGATCAAAGGCAGTAAAGCAACCAGTTAAAATATGGTTGGTTGTAGGCTGGTTCGAGCAACAAAGAGGACATATTGGACTTGCAATTATGTTCCATTGAGCCAAGTTCATTGAAGTAGGGAGGATGTCACACCCAGCACGCAAGAGAAAAGACAGTTGTTTTTCAGGCAGACCTATAATTGTTGGCAACAGTAGTAAAGGTGAAAATCAGCAATTACAGCTAGCAAGCCAGGTGGGATTAAGCATAAAAATGTACAATAGCAAAACACTGAAACATACTCTTTACCTTGTTGTTCACAAGCGCATCAGTTTGTGGCACCAGGAGCACATGTTCTGGATGGTAATAAATGATTACAAACAATACTGAAAATAAAACATACTTGTAATCTTGTAAAATGGTTCTCCTGCAATCACTCCATGAACCGTCGCTAATCTTCTCATTCACGATCTGGCATGGGTGTAGTCCATTAATTACCTGGGTGTTATATAGAATCTAATCAAAAACAGCCAAGCTGTAAAAAAAGGTGTGGCCCCCAAAAAGGCCATGGTTAAAAAGATGTGCAATCCAAGGTGGTGGCCAAGAAATGGCTGTGATGTAGGTTAATGGGAAAAATTTTAATTACGACAATTCAGGTGAATTTGCATTGCCTTCTCCACTAGGATTCAGCACCAAATTCACCTGAATTGTTGTAATTAATTTTTTGCCATTAACCTACAATCACAGCCATTTCTTGGCCGCCACCTTGGATTTCACATCTTTTTCACCTAGGCCTTTTTGGGGGCTGCACCTTTTTTTACAGCTTGGCTGTTTTTGATTAGATGTCACTTCTTTTTGTATTTGTATATTGCAAAGCCGCCTATAGCTGGCTTTGGGGCTTTTTTAACCCATCTGTTTTTCAGGAAGAAGAAAAGAACTTTTAATACTGCAACTATTTTTGATTCTATTATATAGTAATTATACAAATTGTATACATATATTTATTAAATGCCAATCATTCCCCACAGGATAATTTATTTGCAGCTGATCTCTCTACTGGGTGACTTGAAATGTAGCTGAACTACAGGATGGTTTCTTTATAGCTGACCTCTCTACAAGGTGACTTGTTTCTACTGTAGTTCATCTCCCTATAAAGTGATTTGTTTGTAGCTGAACTCTCTGCAAGGTAATTGATTATAGCCAAGCTTTCTACAGGCTTTTTTTCTAACTAATTTCTATATAGGTTAACTTATTTGTAACTGAACTTTCTACAGAGTGGTTTCTTTGTAGCTGAACTCTCTACAAGGTGACTTGTTTTAGCTTATCTCTCTACAAGATGACTTCCTCTAGCTGATCTCTCTGCAATGTGACTTATATCTAGCTGAACTATCTAAAGGATGATCTGTTTGTAACTGAATTCTCTACAGGGTGACTTGTTTCTAGCTGATCTCTCTATAGAGTAACATGTTTCTAGCTGAACTCTCTACAGAGTGTGTTCTATGTAGCTGAACTCTCTACAAGGTGACTTCTTCTAGCTGATCAGGGTGACCTGATCTCTCTGTATGTTAACTTTTATCTGGCTGAACACTCAACAGGGTGATTTGTTTGTAGATGAACTCTCTACAGGATAGTTTCTTTGTAGCTGAACTCTCTACAAGGTGACTTGCTTCTAGCTGATCTCTCTAGACGGTGACTTCTTCTAGCTGATCTCTCTACAGGGTGACTTGTGTAGCTGAACTATCTACAGGGTGATCTGTTCATAGCTGAACTCTCTACAGGGTGAATTGTTTGTAGCTGAACTCTCTACAGGATGGTTTCTTTGTAGCTGGTCTCTACAAGGTGAGTACTGCTACCACAGGGTGACTTGTATCTATAGCTGAACTATCTACAGGATGATCTGTTTGTAGCTGAAATCTCTACAGGGTGATTTGTTTGTAGCTGCTTTCTCTACAGGGTGACTTGTTTCTAGCTGATCTCTCTATAGGGTCATTTGTTTCTAGCTGAACTCTCTGTTCTTTGTAGCTGAACACTCTACAAGGTGACTTCGTCTAGCTGACCTCTCTATAGGGTGACCTGATCTCTCTGCAGGGTGACTTTTATCTTGTGAACTCCCTACATGGTGATTTGTTTGTATCAAAACTATCTACAGGGTGATTTTTGTATACCTGAACTTTCCACAGGGTGATTTTTTTTCTCCCTACAGGGGGTGATTTGTTTGTAACTGATATCTCTACAGGTAGATTTATTTGTAAGTGAACTCTTTGCAAGGTGATTTGTTTGTAGCTGATTTCTCTACAGGGTAATTTGTTTGTAGCTTAACTCTCTACAAGGTAATTTACTTGTAGCTGAACTCTCTACAGGGTGATGTGTTTTTAGCTGATCTCTCTACAGGGTGATTTGTTTGTAGCTGATCTCTCTACAGGGTGATTTGCTTGTAACTGAATTCTCTATATTGTGTCCAGTTTCTAGCTGATCTATCTACAGGGTGATTTGTTTGTAGCCGAACTCTCTACAGGGTGATTTGCTTGTAACTGAATTCCCTATTTTGTGTCTAGTTTCTAGCTGATCTATCTACAGGGTGATTTGTTTGTAGCTGAACTCTCTACAGGGTGATTTGTTTCTAGCTGATCTCTCTACAGGATGGTTTCTTTGTCACTGAACTCTCTACAAGGTGACTTGTTTCTAGCTGATCTCTCTACAGGGTGATTTGTTTCTAGCTGATCTCTCTACAGGACGGTTTCTTTGTCACTGAACTCTCTACAAGGTGCATTGTTTCTAGCTGATCTCTCTACAAGGTGACTTCCTTGAGCTGATCCCTCTATAGGTTGATTTGTTTGTAGCTGAACTCTCTATAGGGTGATTTGTTTGCAGCTGAACTCTCTAAAGGATGATTTGTTTGTAGCTGAACTCTCTACAGGATGGTTTCTTTGTTACTGAACTCTCTACAAGGCAACTTTTTCTAGCTGATCTCTCTACAAGGTGACTTCTGCTAGCTGATCTCTCTATAGGGTGACTTGTATCTAGCTGAACTATCTACAGGAGGATCTGTTTGTTGCTGAAATCTCTACAGGGTGACTTGTTTCTAGCTGATCCCTCTATAGGGTAACTTGTTTCTAGCTGAACTCTCTACAGGGTGATCTGTTCATAGCTGAACTCTTTACAGGTTGATTTATTTGTAACTGAAATCTCTTGTTTCAAACTGATCCCCCTGTAGGGTAACGTGTTTGTAGCTGAGCTCTCTACAGGATGGTTTCTTTGTAGCTGAACTCTCTACAGAGTGATTTTTTTGTAGCTGAACTGTATATAGGGTGATTTGTTTGTACCTAAACTTTCTACAGGATGATTTGTTTATAGCTGAATGCTCTGCAGGGTGATTTGTTTGTAGTTGATCTCTCTAGAGGGTTTCTTTGCAGCTGAGTTCTCTACAGGGTGACTTCTTCTAGCTGAGCTCTCTCTTGTTTCTAGCTGATCTGTCTACAGAGTAACTTGTTTGTATAACTGAACTCTTTGCAGAGTGGTATTTTGGTTGCTGAATTCTCTACACAGTGACTTGTTTGTAGAAAATTCTTTTCCAGAGTGACTTGTTTGTATCTGAATTCTCTACAGAGTGACTTACTTCTAGCTGAATTCTCTACAGAGTGACTTAGTTGTAGCTGAACACTGTATAAACTATAATGTGACTTGTCTGTAGCTGAACTCTCTTCAGGGTTACTTGTTTGCAGATAATCTCTATAGGGTAACTTGTTTGTATAGATGAACTCTTTACAAGGTAGTTTTTTTATAGATGAACTCTCTCCACAGTGACTTGTTTGTAGCTGAATTCTCTAGAGAGTGTTGCCGAACTCTCTACAGGGTGCATGACTTGTTTATAGCTGAACTCTCTTCAGTGTGACTAATAATGTTCTGAATCACTACAGCGATATATTTGTAGATGAACTCTCTATAGGGTGACTTGCTTCTTGCTGAACTGTCTATAAGATTAACCGTTTGCAGCTGAACTCCCTGCAGAATAACTTGCAATGTAATAGAATTCTACAATGGAGTAAATAAATTGCCCTAGTAGGGGTAAAAACTAATACTTTTTTATTCATAAAAATCGATCACGTAATTGTGACACAGGTAGGGTTTTATGTCATATTTCCATGGTATTTATCTCGATTTCTTTACAACAACCAAAGGGCACTCCTACGATGGTTACTCCATCTACATAGCAATTTTCAACTCATTCCATGAAACGGTTTACCCTGTAGGCATGACAACAAATCGATTTTGTTTTACGCAAATAATCGGTCATAAATCCTGAACCATTTATTGGATTTGCACCAAGTGTGATCCTATGATTAGCCGTTGGACTCCCTTTCTGTGTGCCAAATTTCAAGGCGATTGGATTACACGTTTGCGTTTTATAGCAATTTTTGCAAGTGTGCGAAAACACAAAGAAGAAGAAAAAAAAAACAAAGAAAAATAATCGAAACTTTGGCAGCTCGTATCTCGGAAATGGCTTGAGCGATTTCCTTCAAATTTGGTATGTAGACTCCCCAACCTGGCGGGAAATTCTGTAGCAAATTTGGTTCCAATCGGATAAGGTATCACCGAGATACAAAGATGTGACAATGATGTTTTCTTCCTGTCAATATAACCACAGTGTGGCTCGTCGGCTTCTTGGGCCGCATGACACTATCGTGTGTCTTGATCACGGTGTGACATGCTGGCTTGTTGGGCCACATGATTGGTGTCTTGATTACACATCTGTTAAAGTCATCTGCACAAATAGGCTTAGTTTGTGCTTTCATTCACAGGCAAATCAATCCCCAGTTAGTAAATGTCTGTAGGCCTCATAGTTTCCAAGAACGCTATTTATTTATCTATTTATTCATTATTTGTTTACGATGTAATTTTAACCGCATTTCGTAGTAAGTTTTAGTACTTGATTGTATAATTATTGCTACACCCGGGGCACATACAACCACCAAAGGGACAATCTAGAAATGGGCATGTAGAAACAGTGTATGACCAGCACAGTGTGTGTGGGTGGAAACAATGCACATACACAGTAGCACATATGTGACCGTCTCAGCAAAAACCCGTCTTGTTTGCACAAGCATGCGTATTGAGAAAAATGAAATTTAAAATAATTCGTAAAATTACACATGCTACAAAGAAAAATATGTAAGTTTTTATCGGGCCAGTATTCAAAGAAGGAAGACTCAAATCAATTTAAAATATATACCATTTTTTCGCCTACTCATGGAGTCTTCGAAACTCTTTGTATCGTTTCTGTAATTTCAACGGTATGCGTGTCACGTGTATTTGTTTACGATGCGGTAAACGTAAACAAGATCGTCATCGTTTCTTCTACCAAACTGCTTACATATCATATGTGCAAGTCACTACAGGGCTAACACTATACCTTGGCTGATGTACTGATCCATGGTGAACATTTTAAGCCAAATTGTAATGTTGTAGACTAATCCAAACGGAAGTTATGACTGAAAATGTAAGCGTCTGTAATTTATTTTCAGTATAATTGCTGTACAAATCGATTATCTTACTCTTCCTACTGTCTAGTGCTATAATTTCAAAACCACACACCACAGAAGACTGAAACTTTGGTGATCCATTCCTTGGACACTGTTAATAATACTGAGTGAATAAAATAAATTTAATTTTGCTATTATAATGGATGAGTGATGTGCTATTATAATGGTGAGGGCCTGCTACTATTGTGTTGTCTTCATTACCTGACCATGGAAGGTCACATCATGCATTGTCACCATCCCTCCTGCATGATTATCACAAGGTAAGGTGCAAGTACACACTCTCATATCTATGGTATTGAATCTCACACCTGCAAGCAATGAAGCTTAAACATTAATTCAAATTTAGTATTCCTACAAAATTTGTTACATGATTCTCCTCTTCTAAAAGTTATAAGGTTTAATGAGGATGAATCAGGGTACTGGATTAAGGCATGGCTGCTGAAGTTACCAGGAGCAGACCTTAATGATAAAAGAAGCAGGGTATTTCAATTGTCTGTCACTGGAAACAGATATCGGAGTTGTTTTTAATATGAGCTGGGCCGTATGTCCTAAAATGATACCGTGATACCATGGATATACTACAAGACAAAATTAAATTTTGGAGAACAAACAGCTGCATGCAACTGATCACTGTGAAAGATGGCAGTACCTTCAATAGGATAAAAATCCAATACCAGAAAATAATGGATATGCCACCAAGAAAAGTACAATTCCATTGTGCGGTAACATTGCAGACTGTAACTACGTATAGACGCAATAATATAGTTTACAGTATGTAGGTACAGCAACTAGCACAACCACACAGCAATTATCAGTCTAAGGGCACATTTGTGACCCAGTCTGAGAAAACCTGTCTTATCGCCCATGTCAGCAGATTCGATTTTTCACCCAGGACACACAGCTACATGAATAAACTATCTAATTCCACATTTAAAATCAGCTAGACTTGAGTGGTCTGATTTTGCTGGCTGCTTTTCCCGAGCCCAGTGGCGATCCGTGCGTGTGGTATGGGGCCTTAATGGAGCTCTGGTCAGCCTGGGAATGACTGTATGTGGCTGTACAGCTCTGTGGTGTTGAATAAGTACCTCTGCTGTGAATTTCCTTTCATTTTAGCCAGTTTTGAGACCTCAGTGGCCCAAAACTTGGCCTAATTCATCCCTTGGCCTTCTTTTTCAATTTTTGAATACCATCTTGCCCACCTTCCAGGGCCCCCACCTCCCACCAAATTTGCAGCTCGCCTGATACAGTCAACCTCGGTTTAAAAACTATCTAAAATGGCGAGAAACTTAGTTGCTGGCTACTTGCACAGTGGATGCTCTGGAAGGTAAGGAATTGGTGTAAAACATGTGAAAATTTGGTACACATAGCTTCAACCAGTGGCGGGCTACAACACACTAAATACTTAAAACCGGCATTTCTCGATACTTTAAATAGGTGATAAGCCCGGTTTTGTCAGACTGGGTCACATTTTGTGTATGTTGTGTTTGTTATCTCGATCAGGTTGTATGGTATGTAATTACGGCAGTATTTGTATGATTTTCATCTCAAAGTGATCTCACTCCTGGCACTGAAAGGTTTCAGGTTGAGAGCTATGCATTATCACATAAACTTATCAGTTGAAAACTGTGCCAGCGTTCTCCACACAATGGCTTGCAAGGCCCAATGTAAAACTACTGGTAGCTGAATGCCAGTACACAAATGGTATGGCAATGGCATAATTATGTGTAACACAATACTGTACAACATACAGGAGATGCACTTTATACTGTAGAACTGTATGCAACAATATGTATTGGCACTGAACACTGGAGATGGAAATAATTCAGCAAGCAAGCCAGGTAAAGGATGAACAGAAGTATACAAAATAACACAAATACACAACAAACAAACAATCATGTTAACGTGAAAACATATTCTTAATCTTGTTCATCATGTGGAGTGTGTCCACTGGCACCTGGCATGGCAACTTTGAACTCACCGTGCCACCTAAAAACAGCTTAGTAACATTAAAACATACTTGTGTTTACGTGTAAAGTGGCCTCTGGCTCTCCTGCAATCCGTTGGCTAATCTTGTCCTTCATGAAATCTCAAATTAAAGCATGGGTGTGGTACTGGGAATTTACACATACGTTTAAGTCATCAGCACGAACAGGTGTAATTATTAGATGGTTGTGCCTTCATTAGCAGCCAAATTTATCCCCGGTTATTTCACGTCTCAAGGCTTCGTAGTTTCCAAGAACATTATTTATTTATTTATTGTGACATAATTTTTAACCGTATTTCTTATTATCCTTAGTGCTTGGTTGTATAGTAATTATTGTTATGAATTAACATGCTGATTGGTGTGGAAACACCCCGGGGCAGTGTGCACTCGGAATATTCGAGCAGTGCACACCCCCAGGGTGAAATCACCATTTACCATGTTTTTAGTATGTGTGCATACAAAATAGACACAACTATATAATGTTTTCCTAGCTATACACGCCACCCTTCCACCGCACCTAGCTCTATTGCCTACTTTTTCCTAGTTCTAATCACAATAACATTTTCCACAAAGTGTACGCAACAACACCAAACAAACAAACACTCATGCAAATATCTACCACATAACATTGTACCATTGCCATAAATATACCTAACAGCACAAAACACAAATAACATTCATACAGATATCTATACACAAGTACTTTGGGGAAAGGGCAACTGAGGAAATTGTTGGAGCAGGGTGTAATAACTTTTGCACAAGCCACGCAGACAAGCATTGTGGATATGGCATAACTGGATTTACAGTTGACCACGAAGCAAATATGTGTTCCAATTAGTACAAAATTGCAGCAACGCACCATATATACATAGCAACACAACGTGATAGCAGCAATCAGTGAATAATCATACATGTTAAATTTAGCGTAATTGGTTTGGTTTGGCCATGCACAGACAATTAGCACTTCATCCACCCAATTTCTCCCCAAACTTCCTCAGTTCCCTATCACCCTGTTATAGCAACACTATACCATATTAGTAGGTAATGCACACATAAAGGGAAACAATGCATATATCCAATGGGCAAATACCTATAAAACATGAATGGTGAAATTATGCACATTAGGAAGTAATGATGCTTGTTGCAGCAGAATGTGATTTATGTGAAATGAAATGATAAGTAGCTCTTAATTCAAACACATATCATGCCAAAAAGTGTATTGCAAAGGCCACAAACAACAAAAGAAAATCAGCAACACAAAGAGCAGAAAGTCAAGTCATTCGTCTAGCCCAGAAACACGGTTGCTGACCACACGCATGCAGTATATAGGCAGATCATACTCATACTGCTAAAAGCAGAACATCACACATGCCAACACAAATGCAGCAACATGCATGCCAACACAGCACGACAACACACACGCAACAATACGCATGCAATGACACACCTGCAGCAACATGCATGCAATAACACACCTGCAATAACACACCTGCAATGTTATGCATGTAATGACATGCTCGCAATAACAGTACTGGAAGAAGTTATAGGAAAAAACACGTAGCATAGCTCACAAAAAAATTACGCATAATTTAATGAGCAAAATCTGCGGGTATTGATTTGGTGTATTATGCTCATAGATATTCGGAGAAGAGGTATGAGTGAATCACATATGCAAAGATAGCGTCAATCAGTTGTGTGTTTAGTGAAAATGGGAAAATTCAATGCGGATAATCCAAAGCACTATGTAATTGACTTGCGTAACCGTATTGTGGAGTCCACATAGTGATGCAAATGCGTGTATGTACAATTAACAAGTATTTACTGTGTATGTGCAATTAATAACTGTTTTCCCAATGCAATAGTACTATACTTCCTAATCATGAATCAAGTAAACCATGCCTCGTGAATGCATGCTTTATCTGCATTAGAAGGAGGATTAACGATGCTCTTGCAAACACCTCTCATGCATTATTGACTGAGAGATATTCATTCGTTTACCTTAATATAATTCAATTGTTCCATCAAAAGCATCCTGATCTCTTAAGCTTGATAAATATCAGGGAATGAGTGTAGTGAGACACCAATGCTAGCAAGAATTACAGGGAGCCTAAAAGCATATCCTGATGGTCCATAAGTATCCCTCAGGACAGCTGGTGTACGGTATAATCAGCCTTCATCAGTCACAGGGGCAGACAGGACTGACAACAGGCTGGTGTACCTGTTGGCACTCATGGCAGAGAGACAACAGGTTTTCCGGTTGTAATTGCAAATTGAAACATTAATTTTAATAATACTTAAGGTTACGGGTTACCCAGAAAATAATTTTGTAGGCTCTTTGCTTATAGTTCTGTTTTAACCGTTTTGCACGGAAGAACACACTAAAATAACATGGCATGTCAACGTACAAGAAATACCAAAAGCGGCGATACACTCAACAAGAGATGCGCTTGTACAGAAATGCAGGCACTAAACAGCGAAACTGTTGAGTTGCTATTCATCAAAAACCAGGTTTCATGGGAAGCCACACCATGATATTTAGCATTAATAAGCTATTACTTAGTGATTTCTAGGTCGTCACGAACGAATTGAGTTGTTATCCGATTGTAACAGCACTGTAGTGCACTCGCGGTATTTCCGTAGCAGAACTAATCGCCATTATCCTTGAAAGATATGATAATTAACCAGCCTCTAGTCAGTTTTCCCACAAAGTCTCCACGACAGGACCTAGATAATATAACCACCCATTGACACTGCCATAAAAAATTAGTACTAATTAGCTGACAGCTGCTATTTTTGATGAATAATAACCACATTAAGCAGTAGCGCTAAACGCTGGTTCAACCATATTGCGGGGACTTAATTTTACGCTTGACTACCTTCCGCAGTAAATTATTAACACTCACTTTGTATGATTCCTCCGCTATTATCACGTGGCTATACAATGCTTTAAAGTTAACAACCTTCTCATAACACCTGCTTGAGTTTCGTGCCAATATTGCACCATCCATTATCACGCATCAAAAAATAATAACCTATTATTAAGCGCCTAACCCGTAACCTTAAGACTAGTACATGATGTCCTGTGATCACACAGGCTGTATGATGAAATGTATGAAGAATGTGTGTTATGATGTACAAATGTTGGGAACTGAGGGCATTGGATGGCATAGCGGTTGCACATAAAAGAAGTTGAATGCACAAGCTATCAAGTTTTGTATCCTGTAAAACACCTAATACTTGCTATCACAGATAAAAGTTAAACATGTAATAACAATGGTAATAGCGTATGTATAAGTGAAGAGGCAAGCAACAGCCATAATAGCTTGTAATTATAACATTCATGCAATATCATGCATGCAATAACGCATGCAAATAACACGAATGCAATAACACACATGCAAATATTACGCATGCAAATATCACGCATGCAAATAACACGTATGCAAATAACACGCATGCAAATAACATGCATGCAAATATTACGCATGCAAATATTACGCATGCAAATATTACGCATGCAAATAACACGCTGCAAATATCACGCATGCAAATAAAACGCATGCAAATAACACGCATGCATTAACACGCATGCAAATATCATGCACGCAAATAATATCACACATGCAATAACACTCATGCAAATAGCACGCATGCAATAACACTCATGCAAATAGCACGCATGCAATAACACGCATGCAAATAACACGCATGCAAATAACACGCATGCAATAACACGCATGCAAATAACACGAATGCAATAACTCGAATGCAATAACTCGAATGCAATAGCACACATGCAAATAACACGCATGCAATAACACGCATGTAAATAACACGCATGCAATAACATGCATGTAAATAGCACGCATGCAAATAACACGAATGCAATAACACGCATGCAATAACGCATGCAAATAACACGAATGCAATAACACGCATGCAAATAACATGCATGCAATAACACACATGCAAATAACACGCATGCAATAACACACATGCAAATAACACGCATGCAATAACACGCATGCAAATAACACGCATGCAAATAACACACATGCAAATAACACGCATGCAATAACACGTATGCAAATAACATGTATGCAATAACACGCATGCAAATAACACGCATGCAATAACACCCATGCAAATAACACGCATGCAATAACACACATGCAAATAACATGCATGCAATAACACGCATGCAAATAACATGCATGCAATAACACGCATGCAAATAACACGCATGTAAATAACACACATGCAAATAACACGCATGCAATAACACACATGCAAATAACATGAATGCAATAACACACATGCAAATAACACGCATGCAATAACACGCATGCAATAACACGCATGCAAATATCATGCTGAATAAGCCATAAAGCAAATACAAGCTGCCTAGCTTGTGGTATTTATCAAGGCCACTGCTTAGTATTAAAGTGCCTGATTACACCATCCCTAACCCTCAGTAACCAACCCTACAATAAGGTAGCAACAGTCCATGCATTAGTGCAGGGGCTGATCCAGGAATAAATGAAAGGGGGTGGCTGGCTTAGTTCACAAGCTTTACATGTGCAGTAAGGGTGTAGCTATACACTGGTGAGAGAGGTGACTGCAGACAGCGTGCGGAGCACGCTTAGCGAAGTGCGAAGCACGAGCTGTCTAGGGGGGTCTGGGGGCATGCCCCCCCAGGAAAATTTTTAAAATTAGGTGTTCAAAACATGCTATTTAGATCAAATTTTACTTAGTTTCAAAACTTTTGTTCTTATACAGTAACTGTTGGCTGCTACTGCTACTGCCCTAACTACACTATAGTGTACAGATACAATATCCTAAAAGGGTCCCTTTAGGATAAATTGTATCTGTACACTGTAGTGTAGTTAGAGCAGTAGCAGCTAAGAAAAGCAGTAGCAGCTAACAGTTACTGTATAAGAACAAAAGTTTTACCGTAGCCCCCTTCCCTCCACCCTGAATCCACCAAAGAATTAAATTGAATCTGGAAGTGATTTTGACTGAAAAGAACAATTGTATGTAGCTACTAGCTAGAATTTCAGACAGTGTACTAGCTGTTTAGAAGAAACACTGTAAAGCTAGCTACAGCATATAGTTTAAAAACTTGTTGGCAGCTGTGCTATTATGTCCATTTAACAACTGCAGCTGTAAATGAACAAAACCATAATAATAAATGTCCACCTGAAGGTTTTGCTTCAAATAAAGTGCACTGTTAGTGTAGATGCCATGTGCTAGTTTGTACAGATGTCCAGGTCTATTTTAGATTATTTTAGATCAAAAGTTATAGCCCAACAAGGACAGAATCCTCTAAGTGAAACCCTTACTACTGATGGAAGTAACAGTGACAGTGAAGTTGGGGAAGAAGGTTTGATTGACAATGAGACTGAGTCTGGAAGTGAAACTCCAGTCACAATCACTAATGAAAGTGGTATCAACAATGACAGTGATGGGAATGAATGTCAATCTCAGGGCATAAATGAAGAGACAGAGGCTACCCCTTCCACTACTGAAAGTATTAGAGTTAATGCGGATTTCATTGAAGCAGCTAACTGGCCAGATAATTTGACAGTGAGCCTTCAACAATCAACTGGTGAGCTTTGCCGTGAGGTTGCACCAGAAACTTTCCATGATAGTGATCCTGTTGAATTTAATAGCAATGGTGAGCCATCTTATCCTAACGTGAACTTTGTATCTAACTCAGAATCTAGTGATATTCTGCAAGTGGCCATTAGTAGATCAAGAATAATAATTGGTCACAAAACCGTGTGATGACAGAAATGATATATCAGCAAAAATTGTGCTTGACTGATATAGGTGCTTGCCTACCATATGGAAAGTTAAGAAAAGTGCAGACTGTGATGAACATAGCCATATGCCTGGCTGTAGATAAGCCTGGCTGTAGATAAGCCTGGCTGTAGATAAGCCTGGCTGTAGATAAGCCTGGCTGTAGATAAGCCTGGCTGTAGGCTTGTGGAAGATAACGATAGTCTATATCTTCAACTTTACTATGAATGGTATGTTGAACTGCACATCTACAACCAGTGTAGATAAACCAATGTACAATTGTATGCATATGGGAGGCTTTTGCTCGTTAAACAGTAATTATATACGTGGGCAGCTGACGAACGGCCTTATTTTTTCGAGCAGAGGTAAGAAAACTCTGCACTATGCTACAATAAAGCTAAATTTGCTGACCAGTGTAGATAAATACCAATAGGTACATCTGTATGCATACGAGAGGCTTTTGCTCATTAAACGCTAATTATATGCATGGGCAGCCAACTAACGGCTTTATTTTCGAGCAGAGGTAAGATAACTCTGCATTACGCTACAATAATGCTAAATTTGCTGAGAACACTGAAAACGCTCAGCCACAACAATACGTTGTGTCAAACTAGACGCCAGCTCGTTTTCGATTATGCAATACTGTATGATAGTTTAACACTTCGTAACCACAACAGCACATGGCAATTATATAAAAGTTTTATAATGGAGGGACTCACCGGGAATCATCAACAGTAGCCATCGCCTAACTGAGAAAATCCTATTCAACATCCAGGAAATTGGTGAAAGGCTCTGCCTGCTCATCCTTCACGCAGCCGAGCGTCCACAATGTCCGTTTCATCCAAGTTTATCATCATGCCGCCTCCACTAGACTTCACCAACTCTGCTCCAATTCGATCTTGAGTAGTAGCGACTCTCCAGTGACACCAAGGACAAAAGTTTTTCTGTCTGCGAACACGCCATGCACTATGGAATGATCTCGTGATCTCAAACCTGTCAAACCAGTTTATTACAATGATTCATTATGACGTCATTATCCTACAAGATTGGTTCAACTTTTACTTGAAACAAAAGTGTTGATTTCAGTTTGTGGTGCTAGCACTGCTAATATACAATGCCTCTTTAATGGACCTTACAGTCAACTCAAGGATTCTGTGTTGCTGAATTTAATTACTTTACTCGAAAGACTAGTTTATCACTAAAGGATGCTGGCTCCATTTACTATGGTATGGTACGTAGATTTGCACTGTATCCATTCTACGCCCACACCAAGGCATGTTAACTTCAATTTATTGCGTTGTAATAAATTACAGAAAGCACAGTAATATAAATGCAGTACGTACAATATATAAACTGGTATTTTATAGCTAACCAACTCAGGAGCAGCCAGCACCTGAAGAGTTGCATGACCCTTTCATAGTTACGGTCGCAAAGTCTGGGAAAACAGTTGGACATTTACCAAATATGGTTAGTTCTACTTATTCAAAAGCAACGACGAGAAGAAAGGCACATCAAAGATTTGATCTGCCAGAGTTGTCATGTACCCCAACATTCCCTGAAGCAAAGAGGATGAAAGTAGAAGAGATGTCATCATCTGCCCCAACAGTCCCTGAAGCAATACAGATCAAAGTAGAAGAAATAGAAGATGACCAAATTATGTGGCCTTATTTTCAGGAACAAGAATACAGCTTTATTGTGATGATAAGCTGATGATTGAAGAGCAATGCAGATTGAATGACTGGCACATCAATTTGGCTCAAGCCATGTTGACATCTCAGTTTCCTAAGTGTGATGGATTAAGGAACACACTATTGCAATATTGAGTGAAATTGAGGATAAGTATCAAATTTGTCCAGATTTTCACACCCATAGTGATCACTGGGTAGTGATTTCTGATATACATTGTTCTGGGGATGAACTTAACCTGTGTGTAATAATCTTGATTAATTTCACCATGACTGATACACTCAATGTTTGAGAAAGACACTGCTATCACTACAGTAGAAGTACAAAAGCAGTAAGATGATGTTGACTATGGAGTATTTATTGTTGCCATTGCTACTTCCTTACTGTATAGTTTGACTCCAAGTCCATATGTATAGTCACTACTTTGGTCTCACATCATCACTTTTTTTGAAAACAAATCAATTCAGCCTATTCCCTTGATTGGATTATCAAGATGCGTATATTATTAAGTAATCATAGCAATAATACTTGTAAAAACATCATTTTTTTAGCAGATTTAATCAAAGGATTAAAACATAAATACATGTATATCATCACCATGTTAATTGTACAGAATTACAACAGCAGTACAAAAGCTAATTACAGAAGAAGAAAAAACAGCAGAACAAAGAACTACGTACTTGTGACAAAAAAAAATTGGTGATCCAAACATGTTTAAATCCATTCATGATTATATGTGACTGGATTTTGGAAAAACCATCGAAATTGCACACTAGAAGTTTCGAGATAAATGCGGTTTTAAAGAATTGAAGCCAGCATAACTCTCCAAGGATAGCGAGCACGCGTATGAAACTTACACAAATATGCATCAATCTGTTACCTTTCAGGCCACGTCCAGTACTTGTAGCTGCTTGTAGAGTTTCCCGCCAAATAAGATAGAAAATCTGAGCAGTTGGACGAGCGAAGTAGTATCACGAGTGCTCACAAAGGGGTGGGGGGGTGGCGGGGAGGGCAAGAGATAGACCTCAAAATGGAGGCAGACCACGAGCGGAGTCCAGACACGAGATTACAGGGCTGTGCTGGCTCCTTGGTGGCTGATATGTAGCAAAATCAACAGAGAAAACGTCTGGCCAACATTATAAGGCTGTCCACCAGTAAACCACTTATTCTTGCCAAGCCAGGTCTTTCACAAGGCCTGAAACCACCATTTGAGCACTCCACACCATCCAGAAAAGACATTTGTTAAAACCAGCCTCGAGTAGTTTGAGTAGTACTGAGGGTCAAAACTAGTAGTACCATAGTGTAGCTATCTACTGGTGGTGTTAGTTTGATTTTGCTTGATGTGCAATTTGGATCGGTTTTGTAAAATCTGGTCACATATGGGGTGTGCAACTAAGTAATCATACAAGTTGATCGTCCACTTGGCTTCAGTCTGTTTCATGATACTCAGTCTCAAGTCCACTGGTTAAATTTCTTTGCTGGTACTTTTCTGTTCAACGTTACTATCAGTTTTCAATTCTGAGATACTGTTTTACAGCTAAATTAACACTAAAATCAAGGGGTTAGAGGTGGTCAGTACAGATGGGTGGCACAATAACATACGTATACAACAAGTTATTACGCTGCAGCAAATTCAACACCCTAGCTGTTGTCTGTCCTTTAAACTCGTCTAAATAACCAATCCACTATGGTTTGCATCCGACTCCAACTGCCTTCTCTTTTCAGTCATATATGAGACAATGATGGACTGAATGTAGGAAATCATGCTGTCTTTATTACACTAATCATTAGGTGTATGGGTAATCTGCCACCCTTTTGGAAAATCAACAGCTTTATGTCACCTTGATATGTTGCCCTCATACACTAGCTGTACTGGTAAGAATGTCTACAGAGAAAAGCTACAAAAGTGACCTTAATTTGGCATTTGTCATCAATACCCACCACCCCCACTCTTTTGGAACTCTCCTGAGCCATGGTCCAGTCTGACAAGAGGATATATTTAAAGCTGTCTGATCACCATGTCATCAGGAATCTCCACCATTGTTACTGATGACATAATATCCATCAAAAACTGTGACTTCAGTTCTTCAAAAGTGGAAACAGAAAACTTGGGTTTCTTGGTCGTTTCCTTATGTTTCACAAAATTCATTCTAGATAGCAGTCCAACTTTTTAAAATACAACATAGTTTCCATTGCACTCCAATATTCCTGGAGACTTTCTTTAATTCAGCTGCTATAACTATGGCTGTATTAATTATCCCACCTGTATCACGAATAGCATGAATGTATTTCTTCAGAAGGGACTTTATCTCTTCATGAAAGGTTGACGGTCTTCCTCTTTTTTACCTAGTAGTTCTGTGACTGGTTCATGGTGTGGATCTTTCTCAGATATATCAACAATTACCTTTTTCTATTCACACATGGTAGTGGGCTTCAAACCAGGAAATTCTGCTCTGAAATGATCAATCGCTGCACTTATTCCATGTACCACCTTGTAGTTTCCAATTCTATCTCTTTCCTTTCCGGTATATCTCTGGTAAGTTCCCCTTTGTGTAACTCCATTTCTGTCATCACCATTTGTAAGCAAAGCCATAACCTCCTTGTTCACGGAACTAATTGCAGTAGCTGAGCTTGTCTTGAGAGTGGTCCGCTAGGAGATGGTAATGTAGAATTCAACTTAAAGTATATTATAAACTCTTCATATCTTTGCCTCATGCACAGTACCGAATTAATCAGTGCTCACCAAATTTTGTAAGAAAAATTTTCATGGGGTTGCTGTTAGTTACGAAAACTACCAAAATTTTATACTGCTAAAATTTGGAGCCATACAGTACTTGTTGTAATAAAGTTAATAATGGTTCGAGTTGTTACAATAACTTCTTTACTTAGGTAATGCATTACATTTGTAAGTAAAGTAACTCAAGTTATATTAGCATACTTCATTATATTACTTAACTAATGTGTTATGTAAGTAATGCGTTACTCCCAACACTGGTGCTATGTACTGTAGCTTCTCTCACCAACAAGCTGGTATCAACAAAGCCAAAACTGTAACAGATTTGAATCTGATTGAATTGTGTCCCTACATGGAGACCATGTTGTACTATCCCCTGTCTTCATTCAGCAGACTCCAAGAAGCAAAGTGGCATATTGGCATCTCCTACACTGATTAGGTAGCTTTTAATAGTTATAATGATATCAATCTTGCCACTTGTCTTCCTTTAATGTTATAGTGGCTTTAATCTAGTTGCTATTTATTTATTCCATCGAAACAATCCAGTGTATGCATGAAGATCTTATAGGTCTAGTAGCAAATAGCTACCTAATATTATGACATGGACTATACGCCCTAGAAATACAATTAGCAGTTGTTCAATTTCATAAATGTGATCCGTTGAGCAAAAACCAGACTAGTTTGTAAACAATTCTGTTGTTTTTTTTTACCTAGATAATGATAATTGCCATTGAAATACATTGGATAAAAGTGCATGCAACAAAAATAATTTGTGTGTAGCTGAACTCTCTTACATGATGATTTGTTTGTTTTTTGCTGAGCTCTCTACAGAGTGACTTGTTTGTAGTTGAACTCACTACAGGCACTAAACTCTATGTTACTCACTTATAGCTAAATTCTATACAGGGTGAAGTATTTGTGGTAGAACTCTTTATAGGCTGACTTGTTTGCAGTACACATCAGTTACCCCGTTGAGTGTTCAGCTACAAACAAGTCCCTCTGTAAAGAATTTTACTGCAAACAAACTACCCTTCACCTAACCACAGCTCTGTAGGGTTATTATTTATGTAGCTGAACTCTATATAGCGTAATTTGTTTGCAGCGGTGAAGAAAGCTGTCCGCAATTGAAAATGACACAAACAACGACAGAACACAATAATATAATTACATATTTCATGATAGAATGCTCATCACTTCCAGGTTCAAGTGTTTTTCAATAGCAGAACCTACTATCAATTTTATCCTGTATACATTTTGGAGCCCATCTTCGGACCCCCTCAAGAAAAATTTTGAAAATCATGTGACCCAGTATGGGAAAACCCATCTTATCGCCTATTTGAAAGAGTTAAGAAATGCCAGTTTTTAAGTGTGTTGTAGATTGCCAATGGTTGAGGCTATGTGTACCAAATTTTCACACATTTTACACCAATTCCTTATAAGATCACCCATTGTACAAGTAGCTTACAGCTAAGTTACCTACCATTTTGATAGTTTTTAAATCTATGTTTACTGTGCCAGGTAAGCTCCAAAAAGGGTGGGAGGTTGGATCCCGGAGGTAGGCAAGAGGTTGTTCAAAAATTAAAGAGGAAGATGTAGGGATGAATCAGGCCAATCTATGGGCCATTCAGGTCTCAAAATGGGAAAGTACATTTACAGCACTGGTGTTTTATTCATTACCACAGAGCTGTACAGCTAAATGCAGCCATCCCCAGGCTTCCCAGGGCCCCACACTGCTTGTACAGATTACCACTATGCTTGGGCCAGCTAAAGCAGACCACTCAAGTCTTGCTGATTTTGAATGTGAAATTTGATAGTTCATTCATGTAGCTTTGAGTTCTTGGTAGAAAAACCAAATCTGCTGTCATGTACAATAAGACCGGTTTTCCTAGAGTCAATCACATACAACTGTATAATGCGAGATCATGTGATCCAGCCTATAATGAACTTTACACCACTTCCTATTAGCAGTTTTCCTATTATGCTTGGCAACTAAGTACCTTTTACCCTGTAGGCATGACGGAAATTTGATAATACTTTGCGCAAATAGTTGGTGAATCATGATCAAATTTCACCAAAATTGGTACTGAGATTCACTTTAATACCCGTTTAAGTGTACCAAATTTCAGGAGTACACATTTCTGTTTTGTGGCAGATTTTGCAAAGTGTGCAAATTGAAGAAGAAAATTTGAAGAAATTAAAATGAAACATTAGCCGCTCATATCTTGAAAAGGACTAAAGCAATTTTCTTCAAATTTGGTAATTTAGTGTGTAGACTCCCTTGCCTGGTGGGCACTTCTGTAGCAAATTTGGTTCCAATTGGATAAGGGTTCATGGAGGTACATACATAATTATGTCTAAAAATCAAATTTCTTTCTGCCAATATATCCGTATAGCATGCTGGCTTCTTGGGCCGCACCACACACTACCGTGTGTCTTGATAGTGTACCATGGCCACTTCAACCTTTAATTTTATTTCTTAGGTACATACGTTGGAGGTGGTGACTCTGTTAGTACACGAAAAGGCCACTTCAATGATCACTTTGGGCCAGCAGACTTTGACACGGAACAAATATTTTTATCTCCATCTATTAAATATGTTGAGATGGAAGCCTATTCTACAACTCAAACGTATGTATGTATAATTAAAATAAGACAACCATGTGCATTATACTTTTGCTTTTAATATGTATGTACAGTGTACATATAAGTCACGTGCATACGTATGTGTGTGTATGTCTTTGTGTACATGTGTGTGTGTATGTGTGTTAGTGTGTGTAACCAGTGTAAACTGTACATGGCTCGCATAGTAAGTCCAGGTAGGATTTCAGGTGCCCATACCTTCACCTGTGAGGTCTTTCCCCAGGAGGAGTTTCCTATACCGGCTCATCACACCTAGGTGTCCCAGTGCTGATTCACTGAGTAGGTGTGACTGTGCTAGTAGCAACCAAAGGTTTACTTTAGCTTTGCTTATTGTGTGTGTGTGTGTGTGTGTGTGTGTGTGTGTGTGTGTGTGTGTGTGTGTGTGTGTGTGTGTGTGTGTGTGTGTGTGTGTGTGTGTGTGTGTGTGTGTGTGTGTGTGTGTGTGTGTGTGTGTGTGTGTGTGTGTACCTGCATGTGTGTGTGTATGTGTGTGAATAGGTGGGTAGATAGATTCATGTATGCATGTTAGGAATGCATCTTTGTCGTAATGGGTGTGTAAAAGCTATGAGCAAATGTTGGAATAATAGCTGCAATTGTTGTGAAGTTCAAATAAAAATTATATGGGGATGCTCTATAACAGAACAGTCACGTACAGGGTGTATGTTAACCCTTAAACCCGCAGCCATTTTACAAAATGCAAGTACTGTAAACGCATAATCCAGAAAACTGGATTATACGCAAGCCTTTTAAACAAACTAATATAGAACAAGAACTTTAAAAGCTGTCTAAAGACTACAAACACCATGTTACTTACCATTAAATTTTGATTCAAATGGATCTATCCTTCATCACATCCTTTCATCCCAGAACTTCACTCTGTGCCTTTAAAGTGCAAAAGAACTATCTCTTCATTTTCCTTCACATATCAATACACCAATGGCCATGACTCGGCCATACTGCATTGTATAGAAACATTTCCTTGATGTAATCTTGGTCATCACATGATGGTGATTCCGTTGATGTACAGCTATCACGTGATTGACAAAATGGCCTGCAAGGACACTAACGATACGGACGTGATACAAAACAAACTGATTGAATGCTTTGTGGCACATGAGTTCCTTGTTTTTTGTTAATAGTTTATATGTGACCGGATTTCATATAACAAGGCTTCCACGCACACAAAATCAAACTTACGATTTTACCAGAAATGGATTGCTGGTCTAATACACTATCATATTTCACACTGTACTTCCTTCGGCACTGGCAAGTCTGGTTTCTGTAGCAGCTTTCTTCCGACCCTGTCAAAGCCACGAGTGTGAGATTGGCACCATTGAATGGCCATGGCTTTGTGATAATGGTGTGTAGTGAGCTGGGACTTCACAGAGAGCTCGCCAATAGTGTTCTCAGTCAATTTGGAGTAATCTGAGGGCCATGGAGGGCCATGGAGAGCCCAAACTTGGCCTCTGGATTCCAATCGTCTTCTTACTCCATTTTATACCTGTATATTAAGACCACCGTCCACCCCCACCCTCCCACCGTATTACTATCACCTGTGATATTATTACCCGCTCGAAAAAAGCTGCTCAAAACAGGGCAAATGTTGGGTATCAGAAATGTATACACCCACTCAGTGATAGCTAGTGAACAGATGAACAATTGGTGCAAATTTTGTCTGCACAGCTTTAGGCACTGGGAAGTTATTACACAATGATTCCTTAAAATCGTCATATCTCCTAACAAAGCTTTGTGCGTCGAAGCCTTGTTTTGTCAAATTCAGTCACATATGCTGTTACAAAGGGTAGGCCTTCCCAAGTAAAAAAATCTATATTTCTAAGAGATTGGATAAACGCTTCACAAGATATGCCTGTTTAAACTATGTATGTAAAATGGCAAAACTATTGTGCATTTTTCGTTCGTGTTTTATCAAATCCAGTTTTCTGGATTATGCGGGTATAAGGTTAAGCAATAACATTTTTTTAGCTAGCTTCTTGCATATGGTATATAAGAGCAGGTACAGATCGAGATACTCTCATACTTTAAGGTGAAATTGTAGCTTTGCAACTGGAAATGGTAAATTACCAAAGATCAATGTTGAGCAAGATATATAATTCTTGAACAAAAAATGAAACAAAATAGGTGAAAATAAAAGAATTGCTGGAAAGAAAAATAAGTAGGAAAAAGCAAAATATACTCATCCCTAATTTATGGATGTACATAATAGTCATATCATTTACCCTTGTAGGAATAGATGAATTTCATAAGGAATTTTAAACTGTTGCCCCTAGCAACCTGAATTTTGCATTATTTTGTAGGTGTGAATGTCAAAAGTAACATCTCCAATTTTTAAAAGGATACCATATATAGGTCATGAGATATGACATTTTAAAGTTTGCAGTTTTCCTATACATTATCTATGGGAGGGGGTAACAGTTACCCCTTCTGGGGAATCACATGGATAATGTATGGGAAAATCACAAATTTCAGAATGTGATATCTGATCATATCTCATGATCTATATACTCTGTCTTTTTAAAATTTGGAGAGGTTAATTGTGAGATTCACACCTACAAATAATGTTAAATTGAGAAATGACACTAATTGAATTTGTTGTTTTCCCACACATTATTTATGAGATTGCCAGAAGGGGAAACTGTTGCCCCCTCTCATAGACAATGTATGAAAAATGACAAACTTTTAAATGTTATATCTCATGACCTTTTTATGCTATCTTTTTTTAAATTTTGGAGCAGGGTCATAGCCAGCCAATATCTGATGGATGGGCATAACATCAACTTAACTACACACACACAAGAAACACGCTCACTTTCATGCGAAACATTATCAAAGAAAAATATAAAAAGTGTATGCACACAAGGCCTACCTACCTATGCTATAGTGTAAACAAATGCTGCTTTCTTGCTTGCTTGCAACATTTACTAGCTATTATGCTATTCTATTAAACTTGTAGGGCAGGCATCCATCGACGATGGTCGTAGCTGAGCATCACGTGACATCAAACTGCTGAACCTACGAGAACCAATAATGTAAACAGTTCATGACATATTTACTACAATCAACTGGCAGTGTAGCTTACAGACCAACCACCACAGCGATATGTAATGCTTTTCAAGTAAACGCCACATGGCCCCGAATGAAGGCCAGGGGCGCTACTCTAGTGAGTCTTGTCACAAATATCAGCATGCCAAGAAAGCTTCGTCCCAGACTTATAGTAGCCAACGTACAGTTTGCATGAATCTGGTGTAAACCACTACTCGGTTAGACAAATTGTGCACGTGACACTTTATAATTACTTGACCTTTTCTCCATTTCCAGTCCATTTGCATTTGCCATTATTGTTATACGTTTTCCCGTTTTCTTTCATCAGCAGTAAGTTAGGCTATACGGTACTTTCCTTATCCAAAAATATGCTTGACAAGTCCACTGAAACGAAATCTTTTGATGCCAGCACCATCCACACTGAATCCTACTGACGATTATCACTCACTGTGACTTAGAGATACAGTACCACGACTATAGTGCATATAGTGTACCACGCTTCGACTCCGGATCATTTTAAATTTCGAATTTAAATCGCGCCAAAGAACGTGGCACATGCGGATTTCCCAAGGGATTTTCCGCGTAATGGATCATGTGATACACCATCTATCTCAATCCCTAGCTTCTTCGAAGTCATGGTTCAACAAATGAGGTACATGTTTACGCTTTACAGTATTAAAAGGGTTGTTTTGTGTGCTGCTGTGAATCCTCGCGTGAATTTTAAACTAGCTACTTGTGATGGTTGGGCAATAAACTGTGATGGTTGGGCAAGAAACTGTGATGGTTGGGCAAATGCCCGCCCATGCCCACCCTTGGCTACGCCACTGATTTGGAGATGTTACTATAAACATTTATCCCTACAAATATTGTAAAATTCAGGTTGCTAGGGGAAACTTTAGTTATTATGAAATTCATCCGTTTTAAGGAATATAGAAACAACAATATTGTGAAACAAGGGACATCTATATACAGATAATTACATAACCAAGTAATAAGAATAATAAGAAATGACGTCATAAATAATTAATTAATGTACAGGACTAACTACGAAGTGCACAAACTAATGCTCACCGGAGTTAAGTTAGACGATACACGAACGTCAAAATTAACTATGGGTTTTTTCCCAAGTGCTTTCGTTAATGAGTTAGGTTTTCTAATAGACGCCGTCCTTTCCAGTTCTTGACAACCGGTTGAAACACACCACGCGTTAGTTACTGGGCGTTCAACTCGTATAACCTGTTTGAGTAGCTACGGCCGCGTAGCAACCAGTTTACATGCACTGCGCGTAAAACCAAACATTGAACTCGTACAACCGGTTCGTAAACCAGGTTTGTAATTCTTAGCAACCAGTTCATATGCGCTGCGCGTTAAACTAAGCATTGGATACTACAAAATTCGACTCGACGCTTCGACATGAGAACTCACCGGATGGAAATAGAGCAGCGTACTCTGTAGAAAGATCGAGATACTGGTGTGAGAGACACTCGACCAAACAAAGGAAGAATACACGAGCGACTTATGCGAAAACAACAGGCTGGAGTAGAAGGTTTCGTACTTTGACATGTGAATTTCTTTTAAACCGTTGCCCCTAGGTTAACCGGGCAACTTTCGTTATTACCTAAAAGGGTGGGGCCTAAAAGGTAGCACAGGACGATGTCAAACACGAAAATTTGGTAATTATTTAATTAATGGAACCATATAGATGGTGGGGCCCTTGGACAATGCTTGCAAGATCGAGACACTCTAATAGAGCAGTCGGCTACTCTAATAAAATAGTCACCTTTACAGTTCTTTTAAAAAGCTAGCAGTTTTTTGTATGTTTTGTTGTAATTTCACTCCTTGCCATACCCACCTTATGGTCTTCCATGTTGTGGTCATGTGTGCCTGAGGACACAACACACTTTCAGTTACTGTATAAGATACATATGTACTATTTTCATCATCATTAATGGTTCTCTCTCTTAAGTATTAGCTAAGAACAGTGAAATTGTATAGGCTCTCTGGGCTTCTAAACTATGAACATTTGGGGGCAAACATCCAAATCACCAACATATCTGTTGTATACAGCATCACCATGCCCCAGAACTGCCCATATATAGAGCCTACAGCTTTTGCTGCATTTGGCGACGGAAAACAAGGTAGTGATAGCTGGAGCTGAGCAATGTACAGGCTGGCTTACAAAACTGCCTCAAACTACACTGTACTGTAGTGACATAAAAACATTAAATATGAAGGGCTTTGTGTTCACTTTAAACCTTTCACACTGCTTGACTCAGTAGACTGGTTTTATGGCCTCCTCAACAAGTATTGATAGGCATTAAAAATTTCGAATGATTGCCTGTGATTATACCGTAACCTCAAATTGTTTTGATTAAAAGTTGGTGTTTTAGTTAAAATGCTTCAAATTGTACCCTAGAAATTAATTTTGGTGAACTTTGAGACGTTGTGAAAGCTATAATGGCTACAACTTCTGGGGGGGGGGGGGGGGGCTGTGCCCCCTAGACCCCTGCTGCCAGAAATTCTATACTCTGGTCAGCCCCCTCTCATATCAACTACTTCCTCAGCCACTGCTCCAACAACTATATTATACCCCTATGTTTTGGGCCTATATACCTTTTAGCACATACACAAAACACATGTGCATACTTCTTTTGAAAGTGTTTGTCTACATGTTTTGCTTGTGTGTAGATGGGTATGTTTGTTTGTGTGTGTGTGTGTGTGTGTGTGTGTGTGTGTGTGTGTGAGTGCGTGCATGGGTGTGTGTGTGTAATTTTTGTGCCTATATGTGTACATAGTTTAGTGGGTGGCGATGATTGTGTGATAGCAATAGTCTGGCCAGTAGTTTTTTTGGATGATAACTGATGAGGTCCTGGGAACACATCTACTGTTTGTTTTGCCATTAGTTAAGTCAACCCAGTAGTAGTAATGGAAAAGTGTTGACACTAAAGAAATGATTGACAACCTCCTACATCTCACTTATTGGGTTGAAAGGAGAGGGATTTGTGCCATCATCTGTGAACCTTCTGCTGAATGCTAATCTGTGAAGTACATGGTAATCAATAAAGCAAAGTGTAAGATTCTCTATATAGTAGCAATAAATATTTTGAGTTTGGCCGCCTTTCCATTGTACATAACATTGCCATATACGTGGAAGGTTACCAAACTCAAATTATTTATACAAGGTAAAGGCTACCATAAATGCTATGCAATGGTGACATCACCAGGTGATACAGTAAGACTTGATTATACGAACTCTTTATTATCCAAACAGTGTAAGTGACTGTTCTATTTGAGTATTCTGTTATTAGGTGAACGTTCTATTAGAGTAAGTGTATGTTCTATTAGAGCAGTTGAACGGAACTTACTATATAAATGAATGGGCTTGATTTGTACAAACGGATTCACTTATCTTAACACTTTTATAATTGAACTGGCACACGGATGCTAGGATCCTACTGTACTTACTATACATCAGTTAGAGAAACAAAATAAAAGTTGTCTTATACGTAAACAATTTACTTGGTTATGTGTGACCCAGTCCTAGTAATAATAATAATAATAATAATAATAATAATAATAATAATAATAATAGTGGAAATTAATCCCTATAGTTATACCTGCAAATGCCCAAATTTCCAAATATTCATTTGATTTTTCGTACGTAATTATGACTGGTAGATTCTTCCTTCTTTCCAGTGCTGGCAATAATAACCTTCCACTTGCACTGACATTCAGCATAGCAGTAACTTGCTACTTAACATCAATTCCTTAAATATCTACACTCTTGCTCCCTGGAACCTTTCCGCTAGGGACCCGCCGATTATGCTGGCATAATTTTGAGCATAATAGGTACCTAAAAGTATTGAGCATAATGCCAGCATATAGGTTAAATATTTGTACGATAGTATAAATTCTTGCTGGAAAATGACAATTGCAAAATAAGATCGATATACTCTAATAGAGCAATCAGTAACTCTAATAGAACAATCATCAAACTGACTGTTCTATTAGAGTATATCGATCTTTTCTCTTACATGCAGCAAGAATTTATTATTTGTGTTCCAGCCACTCATTTTTTTCTTTCTATACAGTGTTAAACTAATGAACTAAGGTATGAACATTGAGCATAATCGAGCATAATAGGTAAATATTGAGCATTAATTTAAGCATAATAGGTGAATTTTTGAGCAGTGCAGCATAGCATAATAGGTAAAATTATGAGCATAATCGGCGGGTCCCTACTTTCCGCTCTTGGGTCCAGTTTGACACTAGCACACACTTAATAGCTGTCTGGTCCAGCTGATTATCAGATCTAGAAAGTTATTCTACACCTTGTATATACATATATCCAAGAGTTCATAATACAGTAGTAGTAAGGGAGAGTATCTAACTGGGATACATTTATCGAACACATTTCCACTAGTACAGTATCAACACCTCACTCTGTTCTGTAGAATAAAGACTTTGCCACATTTAACATCTATCAACAGTTCTCTCTAACCAGTGGAGTTGTATTAAACACCAATCAAATCACCCTGATGACCTTTTGACCCGTTCACCTTTTGATGAAATTAGTACCTCTCCTATTGTGGAGAGGTGATAATATTAAGAGAGGGAGAGTATCATATGCTCAATATACCCTGCACAAATACACTGCCACAAGTTCACCTTTTGATGAAATTAATACCTCTCATATTATGGAGAGGTGATTAATTTTATCAAAAACTCTCCTTCTCTAAATTATGTGACCCTATTTTGGAAAGCCATACATTTGGGCACATTGGCCAATTTTCTTTTATTAGCCACAATGAAGCACTGAGTGGTTATCTACCTTGTGTTAACATTTTGTGATGATACATAGAAGCATTCCAAAGATATGGCTAATTCACTGTCTAATACATAACAAACTAACTTTTCATTATCAGTTTATAGTACTGTATAGTGATCAAGTGTGACAAATTGATGACAAATCACTTTGTTGACAAAAATTTCCATTCTTACAATCTAAAATGGATGAAAAGAGATCCTTGAGAGTTTAATCATGTATTCTTTGTGCTTTTCCTAAATTAAATCACTTGTACTATTGCCTAAAGACAAGAAAATGTTTGGTTTTGGGAATGAACAAATCACCCAATTTTTAAGTTAATTGCTGTCCCATGCATTGTGAAACTACTACATGGTCTGATAAAATTGAGTATATCTCCTAGAATAAAGAAGCTATGGGTGTGAAAATTCATAGCAAGAAGACTTAATAGTTGCTTTATCAGGATAAGCAAAAAAAGTAAAATAGCTGAAATTTTCAATTCAGCATTCCCACAAATTTTGCATGTGCCCAAATGTATGGTTTTCTAAAATATAGTTACGTATTATGAACTCTTGATATCTAATCCAAAGCAGCCCAGCTGTAAGAAAAGGGTGCAGCCCCCAAAAGGCCAACAATGTGAAACCCAAGGTGGTGGCCAAGAAATGGCTGTGATGGTTATGTTAATGGTAAAAAAATTAACAATGACAATGCAGGTGAATTTGGTGCTGCTTAGACTTGGCACCAAATTCACCTAAATTGTTGTTATATTTTTTTACCTTTAATCTACCATCACAGCCATTTCTTGGCCACCACCTTGGATTCATATCTTTTTACCATTGATCCACTATCACAGCCATTTCTTGGCCACCACCTTGGATCACATATCTTTTTTCACCAAGGCCTTTTTGGGTCCACACCCATTTTTTATATACAGTGGTGTAGTCAGCCCTTCAGGGATGAGTGGGCACACTCACCCACACATTTCACCTCGTGCAACTATCATGAACCACGGTAGTGGTTCATAATAGAGATCGCCTATGTTTTTTTCCTAAATCCTAATAGAACACCCAACTAAACACCACCTTAGAAACCCTTTCCAACCTCAAAAGAAGCCTTAGAAGTTAATTTGGAAGAAGTTTAGGTCCACTAGCAAAGATGAAGTCAAAAGGACTTGATAAAAATACATTTTTAAAGAACTGAAATATGCCATTTTGAGCCATTTTGTTCATATTCTTATTATTCTTATTTTTTATTCTCACTGGGCTAGAGCAAAATGTGAGTACTTTTTGGGGATAAAAACTACATAACTTTCCTTCCTATGTCTTTCTTCATGTCCATGACATATTTTTAAATGCATATTACAATGATAACACCTATTCTCAAGCAATTTTGTTTCTTGTAGGTTCACTTTGCCATTGATCTTCTGACTTAGTTTCTGCAAGGGTAACCAACATGTTAATTGTGTTAATAAGTATCCAATCTATTTATGTTAACAAGTTCATTTGGAAATATTATATCATTACCTATATTTAACTACAGTATATTAAGTTCATACCAGAACAACAATGTTGTTGGTACCACTAGTACAGGCATTTTACCAAAAATATTGAGTCAACCTCACACTAATTACAACAAAAGCAAACTCAACAGATTTTGTTTCCTTATTATGTCCTCAATAACAGAAAAAAAGTCCTAAGGAATCCTCACGGGTGAAAGTATGAAAATCACTGAAATAAAAATCCACTTTTTTGCTCCTTAATGGTTTGATGTTTTTACAGTGTTTATGATCATATCTTAGCTAGGATACTTAATATATCAAAGCTTATTATACCATTAAAAAGCTCTCAGAAAAACCAATCTTTTGGTACAAAAATTATCACGTTACAAAAATGTGTTAACCAGTTATAATCAAATATATCCTCAATTTACTTATTCTTTGTACATGTTTTGCAACTGTAACTACTGTAGTAATGCTTTTGTGCATATTTTTGCATGCATACAGAGTAGTAGTGAGCTTGCGAGTTTTCAACCGACAGGAGAAAAGTTATGTTGTGGATGGGCGAAATATCGCATCTACCAATGAGAATAATCAGACCCAACATTGCATGGTTGTATGGTACTGTATATAAGGCAGAGTACGTAATATTATTACTTTTGTGGTACCTAAGTAATATAGCGAAATACGCTATAAAATCAGGTAATATAACTCAAGTTACTTTACTAACAAATGTAACACATTACCTAAGTAGTATAGTTAGTGTAACGAGTCTAATATTACATAATATTATTACTACAAGTAACAAAGTTACTAATCTCGTTAGTAATCCACTGAGTAACGCCTAGCCACAACGAAGTAATGAAGCCTACTGAATGAAGCTTATTCACCAGCTTCTTACTTATAACCAAGATTTGCACGTTGCACAACAACGCCATCATTGCACATAATAAGGTGGTAGTTTCACACTTGACAGCTTAAGGCTTCAGACACAATGTTATTATAAAATGTAATATTATTATAATTACTTTATTTTTTGGGTAATGTGTAACTAGTTACTATTACAAAGTAACTTGCCCAACACTGCTGGTAAACATGCAGCGATAATGCTGGACAAATAGAAAGACTCACAGTGCCCATACGAAGCCATTATATGTTTGAAAACATGCATTGTTTTTTTAATATAAATATGCTAGCTAACAGCAAATTGCACTACAGATAACTACAACTGTACCGGGCAACTAGCTATATACATAGCTATACTCACCGCTAAAACAGTGGAAGTACGTATGTGCTGTACCACTGTTCTTGTATACTTTGATTGTGGGGTATGGCACGTTAAAGCTTAAGTGGTCGATAATTGGTGAGTTACGCTAGCTAGCTAGTTACAGTAGTTACTAATTTTTGTGACTCGCAATGTAGCTACTTAAGCAGGCATGTAACGCATGTTAGCTCTTTTTGATTCCTTTTCTGATCATTATAGCAAAAGACTTGTTATAATGGCATTGCACAGAGAGCTGTCTTTGTCTATATTCTCATGCTAGCTATTAGTATGTTTACTTCGTTAGCTATGCTATTGCTAAAAGGCCCAACTTTCCATGACACTATTTAACTAAAATATGCTTATATACAACATTCAATGCATCAATTAACACATACAATGTTTACAGTCAATACATGTATAGAAGCTATACTATATTCTACTCTGCGTGAGCTATAGCTACATAGCTGTGGCTTCTTCAGATCTGAACACTGATTCCTACGTAAAGTGAGAAATAATATGCAGATTAAACAAATAAATAGCTAGCTACATGCATATAGTATTGTAACAGTAGTGTAGCTGTCGGTAAATTAATTGCTCTCGAGTACTTGCGATACACTGGCTCACTTGAGTACCCGAATATACTTGCAAGCTTGCACGAGTTTCATGCGAGTGGCTTGCGATAAAACTGCGAATGCACGCAATTTTATCTGTGAGCTGTACTGTAGTTCGTGAGTGGTATTCATTCCAAACAACAGAACACTACAGGAAACACGTAGCCTAATAATAAATAACACACTAATTAGTCCATGTCTTTTCTATAAATAATGCTATGATGTGTACTATAACAATTGGATAGAGCACGTATGGCATGTAAGTAACCTGCTGGTGAGTATTGCCCTTTTGGCATAACATAATAAACAAACACCTGCTAACAATATTTGTGACACAGTCTGCGAAAAGAGGTTTTATAGCCTTTCCAAATTGTCAAGTTTGACTTATCATAACTCCTCATGTTTTCAACCTATCACGAAGCCATAGTGCTATGTTAGGGGTATAAGGGGACTAAATTGCAGGATGATAACACATTCACAAGTCATGTTACAGGTTGCCTAGTACATGCAATTGAAAAGGCTACAAGACCCCTTTTTGCAGACAGGGTCACATTTTTCTGTTGCAAGGAAACAAGTCAAAATAGTATGCTTGTTATGCTCAATACCACATTTTTGCATATCAGTGTCATGCAAACATCATGGTCATCAAATATTATTGCAATATCACCCACCCTTATTTGGTGGTATGTAGAAACTTGACAAGTGCATGAGAATGGCAGAAAATGTGAAGAGCCAATGCCAGCGTGGCTGTTTAGGTCTTAGAGTAATGCATTTTATGGCAAAGTCTAAGAATAATTTATAAGGCTTCTTAACTTCAACAATAGTTAATACCTTTGAATAACTACAGGAAACAGGCCCAAAAATTTTTGGCTGTACTTTTCTTGCAAATGGATCACATTGCTTTTGTAGTTTTTTCAGCAGGCTGAAAAGTGTCCTTGCAGGTTCCATAGCATTTGTAACAAAGTGTCTTATTGTACCAGGAGTCTTACCTATAGATACCTGTTAACACACTTCTTAATATTTCCATACATCATAGTAAGCTTTGCATACCATTGTTAAAGTATGATATTATTTTGTTCATTCCTAAGTAGTTACATGAATAATTCATGAAGCATCAGTGATGCAAGTAAAACTAGGAATTGAATGTCCACTACTATATCTGCTGGTGTAGGTGACCTTCCTTGTTTCACTGCTTTTGTTTCTATGATCCTTAATCAAGCTTAATTTTTTTATAACATTGTTATCACTGGAAAACCCAAGCAAACCACATTAAAAGAGAGAACAGTGTCTGAATGCATGCCCCAACTATCAATCATTGTCTGAACTATCAATTACTGTATAAAAAATAAAATAGCTAGCTATCAGCCTGTTACACACCATTGCAAGTTAAGAAAATGTTTGGGATGCACTTCTGCAATCAAAGTAGTCGCTACGAAAAATGCAGATAATCTTTGTTGGCTACAAACCTAGGGGAGCCATACCACAAATCAACACCTGGAACTGTCAGCAAAGATAAATGGAACACAAATGAAGACACATGTAAGTTAATGAAGCATACATTGTACGTATTGCGCTATGCCAAAAGACACATGACCAGCTGAAGTGACATCGAACAGTGACCCGTATCCTTGGGGTTATGCTCGTCTGAGGCATCAGTCAGGCGGTCAGTCAGTCAGCAGAAAATTCGACTAAACGATTTTTTTTATCTCAGCAACCCATGGGTAGGCATGCATCTGTTATGCCAGAATAATTTCGGGAATAATAGGTAGGGAAAAGATTTGGGGAATATTCTGGAATAATTGGATGAGTTCTAGTGTAAAATTATAAGTTTCTCTTGTAGTGTGATGCAAAAATCTTTTGTATACAACATTGAAATAGTTCAAGCCTAAAAACGGTTGAAAAGATCGAGATACTCTAATAGAGCAGTCACTTTCGAGTCCATAATTCTAATATAGCAGTCACTTATGTAGAAACTCTAACTAATTTGCTTGTTTTTGCACAAATTCTAGGAATGAGTTTGGGAATAATAGGTGAACTCAGGCATAGTTTTGGGAATAATAAAAAAGAACCACTAGAAAGAATAATAGGAAGATTTTGGAGCATAATAGACTTAAGCATACCCATGAGAAACATCTCCAGTTGTACTGAAGGCACATTTTGGCTTGGTTATACCTAACCAATACTGCTAAGCCACCATGAAGGTATTGCAAGAGTGGTTTCGGGTCAATCCTTTATTGTGAAAAGGTGCAAATCTTAAGAATTATACAATTGCTATTATACTGTATGATAACTGAATTATTAAAACGGTATTACATACATTGCTTGATACTAACAATACATCCATAATAATCAAATTATACACGAATTTTCCATTTCAGTTGACCTGTAAAATTAATCTAATCCAAAACAGCCAAGCTGTAAAAAAAGAGTGCGGCCCTCAGAAAAGCTATGGTGAAAAAAAGATGTGAAATCTAAAGTGGCGGCTAAGAAATGGCTGTGATGGTAGGTTAATGGTAAAAATTTTAATAACGACAATTTAGGTGAATTTAGTGCTGCTAGGTCTTGGCACAAAATTCACCTGAATTGTCGTTATTAAAATTTTTACAATTAACCTACCATCACAGCCATTTCTTGGCTGCCACCTTGGATTTCACATCTTTTTTCACCATAGCCTTTCTGAGGGCCGCACTCTTTTTCTACAGCTTGGCTGTTTTGGATTAGATTTCACTTCTTTTTGTATTTGTAAAGCCGGCCTATGGCCGGCTTTGGGGTTTTTTTAACCTATCTTTTTTTCTTTACCACAGGAAGAAGAGAAAGATGAGGAAGTTTTTAAATACTTTAACTAATTCTGATTGTATCAGTAAATGTACAAATTATATATATATATATATATATATATATATATATATATGTAATAATGCATTTATTACATGTTAATTATTCCCTACAGATAACTTATTTGCAACTCTCTACAGGGTGATTTGTTTGTAGCTGAACTCCCTACAAGGTAATTTCTTCTAGCTGATCTTTCTACAGGGCGATTTGTTTGTAACTGAGTTCTCTACAGGGTGATTTGTTTGCAGCTGAACTCTCTGCATGGTAGTTTCTTTGTAGCTGAACTCTCTACATTGTGACTTCTTCTAGATGAACTCTCTACAATGTGACTTGTTTCTAGCTGATCTCTCTTCAAGGTGACTTGTTTCTACCTGAACTCTCTACAGGTGATTATTTTGCAGCTGAACTCTCTACATGGTGGTTTCTTTAAAGCTGAACTCTCTACAAGGTGACTTCTTCTAGCTGATCTCTCTACAGGGTGATTTGTTTGTAGTTGAACTCTCTACAGGGTGATTTGTTTCTAGCTGATTGCTCTACGGGTTGATTTGTTTGCAGCTGTAATCTCTACAGGGTGTATTGCTTGTAGCTGAACTCCTTACATTGTGTCTAGTTTCTAGCTGATCTCTGTACAGGGTGATTTGTTTGTAGCCAATCTCTCTACAGGGTAATTTGTTTTTAGCTGAAGTCTCTATAAGGTGATTTGTTTGTAGCTGATCTCTGTGTAGGTTGATTTGTTTTAGCTGAACTCTCTACAGGGTGATTTGCTTCTAGCTTATCTCTCTACAGTTTGATTTGTGTGTAACTGATCTCTCTACAAGCTGATTTGTTTGTAGCTGATCTCTCTGCAGGTTGATTTGTTTCTAGCTGATCTCTCTACAAGTTGATTTGTTTGTTGCTGATTGCTCTAAAGGTTGATTTATTTGTAGCTGAACTCTCTACAAAGTGTTTTGTTTATAGCTGATCTCTCTACAGGGTAATTTGTTTGTAGCTGAACTCTCTCCACAGTGACTTGTGTGTAGCTGAATTCTGTAGAGAGTGACTTAATTGTAGCTGAACTCTCTACAGGGTGCATGACTTGTTTATAGCTGAACTCTCTTCAGTGTGACTTGTAATGTTCTGAATCTCTACAGTGATATATTTGTAGCTTAACTCTCCACAGGCTGACTTGCCTCCAGTTGAACTGTCTATAAGAGTAGCTGTTTGCGGCTGAACTCTCTACAGAATAAGTTGTAATGTAATAGAACTCTATAATGAAGTAAGCTGAATGCTGTATTAGGGTGACTGTTCTATTAGAGTATCTCGATCTCGCATTTGCTACACGGAGTTGGCTTTCGAATCATAACTCAGTGGTGTGTAATCCGATTCTTCTGTACTATTGCAAGGACTTTCTAGGATGAGTATTCCAGCTATACACCGATTTACAGCTCGTTGCTCTAAGTGGTTTGCCTGGTAGACGTGCAAATTCCTGGTATTTTTATTCACGAATCTCGATCGCGCAATTGTTACACACCTTCGGTTTCGTGTCATATCTCCGCGATCTTTATTTCGATTGCTTTCAAACACCAAAAAGCACTCCTACAATAGTTGATCTATTCACAAACCGATTTTCAGCTCATTCCATGAAGCGGTTTACCCTGTAGGCGTGAAAACAAATTGATCTTGTTTTACGCGAATAATTTGTCATAAATCCTGAACCGTTCATCGGATTTGCACCAAATTTGATAATAGGATCCGCCTTTGGACTCCTTTCTCTGTACCACATTTCAAGGCAATCGGAGTACGCGCTTGTGTTTTATAGCAATTTTTGCAAGTGTGCGAAAAGACGAAGAAGAAAAATAAAACCAAGAAAAAAAAACGAACCTTTGGCCGCTCGTATCTCGGAAATGGCTAGAGTGATTTCCTTCAAAAATTGGAATGTAGACTCCCCTAGCTGGCGGGCAACTCTGCAGCAAATGTGGTTTCAATCGGATAAGGTATCACCGAGATACAAAAGTGTGAAAATGACGTTATCTTTCTTCCTGTTAATATACTCACGGTGTGGCACGCCGGCTTCTTGGGCCGCACGACACACTACCGTGTGTCTTGATATGCAAGTATTTTACCAATTGTAATCAACGCTTTATACTGGCTTGCACAATTATGTCAGTTTTCTTTTGCAGACCCGGTCACTCATACAAATCATTACCTCAATGCTTAGGGAACCTATTATGCCACCATGATTAGCAGATGTTTAAATGTAACCAAATACAATTAGGTAATTAACTTGGCCTGAATTTCAGGTCATCTCCCTCAGTCTTTGTGATTCCTACAATGCTTAATGACACTATTGTTTAAGTTGTATACATGATTTTGTTTTAATGCAGGGTAAGAGTTAATCGCAAGCGTTATCAAGCTAAAGTAGCTTTTCAAGCACTCATTAGGCCAGACTCATATTCAGTTGGTCCTCAAACCACAGGAAGAAAGTCTCCTATTGATCCTCCACTTCCCAACTCTGAAATGGAATGGTCCACATCGGATTCAGATGACATAATATTATACGGAATTTTAATTAAAATTATAGACTATTAAACTTTGTGTGATAACAGAAGGCTTGGTGTACTACTTGTACTTGTGCTTATTTCTCATTGCTATTGTATTAGTGTAACACACAGCATAGTATAACAATCACATATAAATCTAATCTGAAACAGCCTAGTAGTAAAAAAGGGTGATCCCCCCTTCCCCAAAGAAAAAGCCAGTATGAAAAAAAGATATTGGTATCCAATGTGGCGGCCTAGCAATGGCTGTGATGGTAGGTTAATAGCAAAATTATTATTTAATAATTGTAATTCAATTGAATTTGGTGCTAGTGAAGACTGCAAATTCACCTGATTGTCCTTATTAAAATTTTTGTTGTTAACCTACCATCAATCATTTCTTGACTGCCACCTTGGATTTCACACCTTTTTTCACACTGGTTCTTGGGAGGTCACTGTTTTTAAAACCGTGGCTATTTTGAATTAGATTCTTTCAACTGGCTGGAAACTATAAAAGATACTGGTGTGTGTGCATGCATTTTTTAGAATCTAAACTGCTTCTTTGGATAGCTACTGCCATGACTAGGCCTGCTCCTAATGTGCCAGCATAATTTTGAGAATTAAAGGTCTCTCATTTTGTGAGAATAATTCCAGAATTATAGGATGTTCACAAGCATAATTTTGGAATAATTGAGCGTCGACTAAAATAATCAATTGAACGGAAAAGGCATAATTCTTCTGATTTAGCTAAAATGAGGGATTAAAAAACCTTTAAGAATGATTCTAGTACTGTTTTAGTAGTGCGAGTTGAAAACAGCTTAAAGTAGGCATTCCAGTATCCGAGATTTTTTAATAAAAAATTTCTCCGTATATTCCCCAATAGAACCCTGGCACAAAACAACAACTCGCGTTTAACTTGGGATTGCTCAGTAGTCCGAGCTCCAATGAGGATGAAACTCGCTATGGGGTTTGTCCACACGCTGATCATCATGAAAACCTTAGTTTTGTCGTGCGCGTTACATATAAGTAAGTTTTGTGTTGTTTTGTAATCTTTTTAAGCCTTGTAATGTATGTAGAATACTTTAAAATTTAAAAAAAAACGTAGTGTCGGGTGGAAGGTAGTCACTGGTGCTTACTTTAAAGTGCGTAGTTACTTCGCTCGGGTTAGCGATTTTCAGCTCCAGAGCAATTTTCTGATGGCTGTGTCATCAGCTCAAAAATACAAACCACTTCAAAGTCGGCATAACAATGCCATAATTGAAACCACAACTCCACCTTAGGTATTGTTGTATCATTGTGGCACCTCCACTTTAGTTGTTTACCTTTATAAGTTGTTAACTTGATGTTTTTACTTACTTGAGATAGCCTCTTGCCTGTGGGTATGTACCATTGTATTGAGAAGTGTGCAGTAGGTGAAACATATTTGCTCACTACAAAGCATACAAAGATCGCTGAGATCCGATAACATCTGAAGTTACTCTCATTATATGTACAAACTTGCAGCTAGAAGCAACTGCAGTTTCACAACAGTCCAGATTGCTAGATGGCTTCCTGATTTAATTGTGCCATTTTTCCCTTTAACATGTATGGGAGCCCTGGAGAAAAAATGTACCTTTTTTCAGTTTTAAAGCACTGTGCATGCCAAAGTAGTTAATTCAAACCCAACAAACTATATATTTCTGAGATCAGCAATCAATACTCTATCTATTGAGCATATAAGAAGTCCATTTTTCCAAAGTTTAAAAATTGGGCTGGAATGCCTACTTAAAAGATCAATGGATCATTCCATGTCTAATCACATAGTGATTTAGTTTGCCGTACATTAGTCTCAATAGTAGGAGTGCAATTAATCCCAAATCACATGGCCTTGTTTCTGTAATTGCACTGTAAAGTAGCCAATAAAATAGTAGAATAACAGAAGCCTTTTAAGTGCAACAAGAAAGTGATATAATGAATAGCCAATCAAATAAGTTGACAATAGAAGCCTTTTAAGTGCAACACATGTATACATTTTGAGTAGCCAATCAGAATTGCGAACACGTGAAGCCTTTTAAGTGCAACAACAAAATAATGATATAATACAAAGAAGGATGATGCAATCACCTGGTATTAGGCACCGGCCGATTATGCCGGCATACCAAAAGCATCAAGCATAATGCCAGCGTTATAGGGACGATGTTTGAAAAATTAATTAAATGCGCAATACGCACGCCTGAAAGATAGCAAATATTCACTGCCAATAGTATTATTAGTGCATTTTATAATCGAAAACACGTAATATAACTTATTAAACCGTTTCTTTGTTGGTTATTCACACTTTGCAGAAATAAGATCGAGATACTCTAATAGAGCAGTCACTTACTCTAATAGAGCAGTCAGGAAAGGCTGATATACTCTAATAAAATAGTCACTTCTAGAGCATAATCTTGATTTTGATAGCATAATTTTGAGCATAATAGGTTTAATTTTTGAGCAATGCTCAAAAGCATAATAGGTAAAATTTCGAGCATAATAAGCCGGTGCTTACCTGGTATAAGTTAATGGCCACATAGAGCTGGATAGATGTGTATTACAAACCACGAAGGGTGGTCACTATGTGATTAGTAGGCAATCGCATGCATTTTCATGCAATTATGGAATAATTGTACTCGTAACAGCCAAAATTGCACTTGGCTTCGCCTCGTGCAATTTTGACTGTTGCTCGTACAATTATTCCCTAATTGCACTCAAATGTGTGTGATTACCTATACAAATTACCGAGAAATTGTAGGGTCACCTCTCAGATTTTGACAAAACTTGGTGTGTTTGTAGTACCTATGGTGCTCATCACCCATACCAATTTTTTGTCTCTTACACCACATAGTTTCTGATTTGTGACCACAAATATTTTGAATATTTCATGAAAAGTTGGTCTGTCTTGAATTACAAAATCAACTGTAGCTCACCACTTTTTAATATTTAAAATAAAATTTTTAGCAATTATAGACTGTTAATTGATCTTTCAAGATCCATAAACTATGGGATATAAATTTAATTTAAAAATTTTAATCCTTAATATTTCAAAAAGTACCGCTTCAAATTCTTTGATTTTTTAGTAAATAATAACTAGGTTATGGTCTGTTGTTGGTAAAACTTTTGTCATGGGGCCACAATGGGTTCAAGAGATATAATTAAATATGTTGTGGTATGCAGTGGAATTTTGTAGTCTATTATTGCTATATGGGAGTTTACACCTCTAATAACCACTCCTGATAAGGCCATGCCAACTTTGTCTTACACAATGAAAGTGTCCAAGTACAGTGCAACCTGTATTAGTGACCACCTGTATTGAAAGACCACCTTCGTGCTGGAATTTATTTACTGTATGGGTAATTCCATATCAGTTCACCAAAGTTTTGCACATGACCCTCAGAATTGAATGAAATTGGTGTGTGAGTATCCCAAGTGGTCATGTGTCCCTTCACCCATTGCTTGTACGGATTCCCAGACATGGCTTATTTAGTCTTCTATTTTTGCTGTACTTGTGATCATTCAATGAATCATAACTTGGATGTTTTTAAAATGAATTGTGGATATGGATATCCCATGCAGTATGGCACACCTTGAAGCCCATTCTACTGATTTAGGTTTGCAGACACACAGGACTCTTTGATTCAACTGCAAGTTAACTGCAAGTTAAATGTATGCATATATAAACAGGTTGTGACAAAGGTGTGCTGGTAATACAAGTTTGTTACTGTAGTGATACAGTGTGATGCTGTTTGGTAGCAAAAGTCTTTTTTTTGGCAGAGTACACACAACCACTTGTCCTTGGGTCTACGAGAACTAGAATGTTACCCATTGGAATAGTGTTGATATTCTGGGGCTCTGGGTACTTGAACGAGTTTCATAGACTGTGTAGATAAAGAAATTCCAGCTTCACTTCTTTAGTGTCACTGCAAACTTCAAGCACACAAGCTAACCACCAATTCTCTTAATGTCAACAAGTGACAAATCCAGCAATTGATTTTGGTAACACTGTGCAAAAAGTGGGATATAATATGGTATTTCCAGTGGCTTATTGAATACAAATAAGCCTTAATATAAATCCTGTATTATACTCATTTTATACTTTAGTATAATCCATACTATACTATTGCATATATGGTTTCAGTTTATTTACCACATTACCTCAAATAGCTTATATCTAATATAATGCCCACACTATACCATCGTATATATGGTTTCAGTATATTTAACACATTAAGTGAAGTCTTACATGAGATTGTTAGTATAATACAGGTTATACCAAGCTTTTTTGTATTCAATAAGCCACTGGAAATACCATCTTATATCCCTCTTTTTTCACAGTGTAAAGCTTCATTCTTTGCTAGAGCAACACTCTTTCCTGAAAACATCAGATTATGAGTAAAATTTTATTTCCATTCTGCTATCTGAGATTGGTACAAAAGAATGCAGTTTTCTTGTACTATGGATTGTACATGAGAGTTGAAAGCAACATCCCTGTTGTCTCGAATAATCTTTATTGTTACAATACCCAAAGTAAGCAGCAGGTATGTTGCTACATGCTCAATTGAACAACTGATGTGGTGTCATTGGCTGGTCATTGTGCTGCCTTTGCAATTGCAAGCTATATAAGCTGGCCGCACTTGAAAACTATGCAACAAAATAAATTACAGCACAAAGGTGGTTTTTCAATACAGGTGGTCACTAATGCAGGTTGCACTGTACTTGAACACCTTCATTGTGTAAGACAAAGTTGGCATGTCCTCATCAGGAGTGGTTATTAGAGGTGTACACTCCCATATAGCAATAATAGACTACAAAATTCCACTACATACCACAACATATTTAATTATATCTCTTGAACCCATTGTGGCCCCACCACAAAAATTTTACCAACAATGGACCATAACCTAATTGTGACTGTCTCTGGGAAAACCGGTCTTATCGCCCATTTAAAAGTATCGAGAAACGTCGGTTTTAAATATTCTGTGTGTTGTAGCTGGCCAATGGTGGTAGCTACGCATACCAAATTTTCACACGTTTCACAACAATTTCTTACCTTCCTGATCATCCACTGAAGAAGTAGTTAACAGCTAAGTTTCCCGCCATTTTAGATAGTTTTTAAACCGAGGTTGTCTGTATCAGGCGAGCTCCAGAAGGGGTGGGAGGCGGGGGCCCTGGAAGGCGGGCAAGATGGTGTTCAAAAATTGAAAAGAGACGTGCTAGGATGAATTAGGCCAAGTTATAGGCCATCCAGGGCTCAGAACTGGCTAAAATGAAAGGAAATTTACAGCACAGGTCATTGTCCAACACCACAGAGCTGTACAGCCACACACAGCCATCTCCTGGTCGGCCAGGGCTCCATCAAGACCCCAGACCACTCGTACGGCTCGCCACTGTGCTCTAGAAAAGCAGCCAGCAAAAGCAGACCACTTTACTCTGGTCGACTGTGGCAGTGAAACTTGATAGTGCATTCATTAAGCTTTGTGTTTGTGTGAAAAAATCTAACTTCCTGTCTTGGGCGATAAGAACGGTTTTCGTAGATCCAGTCACAATTATTGTTTACTAAAAAATTCAAAGAATTTGAAGCAGCACTTTTTGAAATATTAAGGATTAAAGTTTTTAATGGAGCCTTTTTGAATCTTAATATCCCATAGTTTATGGATTACTTGAAAGATCAATTAACACATTTAACAATCTTTAATTGCTGAAAATTTATTTTAAAATATTCACACAATGGTGAGCTGCAGTTTATTTTGTAACTCAAGACGGACCAATTTTTCATGAAAATGTTCAAATATTTGTGGTCATAAATCAAAAACTATGTGGTATATGAGGCTAAAAATTGGTATGGGTGATGAGCACCATAGGTACTAAAACACACCAAGTTTCATCAAAATGTGAGGGGTGACCCCACAATTTTTCGGTGATTTGACATGGAATGACCCAAATATACTGTAATAGAATGCTCAAATACTCTAATAGAGCGCTTAAATACTCTAATAGAGCAGTCATCGTTTTTGTGATTCAAACTTTTGTTATACTGCAGGAATTAAACTGCCCATTATGTTTCATTGAGTGACTTTAACATCTTTTCAATGTCTAGGCGCCGGCCGATTATGCCAGCACAATTTAAAGCATAATAAGTAACCAAAAGCATCAAGCATAATGCCAGCATAATAGGGACGATGTTTGAAAAATTAATTAAATGCGCAATACGCGCGCCTAAAAGAAAGCAAATATTCACTGCCAATAGTATTATTAGTGCATTTCATATTTAAAAACACGTAATATAACTTATTAAACCGTTTCTTTGTTGGTTATTCACACTTTGCAGAAATAAGATCGAGATCCTCTAATAGAGCAGTCACTTACTCTAATACAACTGTCAGGAAAGGCTGATATACTCTAATAAAACAGTCAGTTCTAGAGAATAATCTTGATTTTGAAAGCATAAGTTTAAGCATAATAGGCTTAATTTTTGGGCAATGCTCAAAAGCATAATAGGTAAAATTTTGGGCATATTAGGCCGGTGCCTATCCATGTCTCTGAACACACTAAGTATAATGTATGCAACTTTAAAATACTTAGCTACATCCATAGTTATATAGTAGCTAAAATATTATAATACAAAATTTTTTTCTTGAGATGGTTTTTTTGCAAAAACTATCCCTATAATTTTTCATGAATTCAAATTACTACAGATGCATACATATAGGTTAGATATGAGAATAAAAGAATGATAGGTAAACTTTTAAAGAAGAATAATAGGTAAATTTTTGAGCCCATTAGGCTCAGGCCTAGCCATGACGCACATCTTGCTCTGTCCCTTGAATACATAAGTTATGTATATGTGACCAAATTTGACAAAACAAGGCTTCCACACACATTAAATTTTCTGACTTTAACTAGCTGTAATTTGACTACTCGTCAAGCTATTGGTCTAAACTTTTCATAAAGTCCTTGCATAGCATAGTACGATACCAGGTTAAAGTTTTAAACTAAAGGCATACTCCTACATTGAGTTATGGTACTTCAATATTATAAAAGTGGATGTGTGTGGAAGCCTTGTTTTGTCAAATTCGGTCACATATAGAAAACTAGAAATGTTTGTAACATACTATTAAGCTTGATTCAACATTCCTTAGATGCTGAAGAAAATGCTTTTTAACAATCTTTACACCACACTGTAAATACAGTAGTGGTCACAACACACTAACAGATGTGATATTGTTGTCCAAACTGGCACATCATTATAAGAGTAGTATGCACCACATTAGTCACACTAAAAATGGTGTGATCATACATGTGTAGCTGAAAAAACACTTGTGCATTCAGGAGTGGATGGGTAGCATGTGACACAACTTTATTAGTATTATTGGGAAATACTACATCATCTGCAGTTTTGTAATTGGTGTTACATTCCTGGTATGTCAACAACCTACAAACGGTACACAACGCTATTTATTAGTCAGTCAGCAACTTACTGCTTTCAAATCTCTACTTAAACATTGTTTTCAAAATGTATATAAACCTATATCACCAAGCCTGGAGTTTGATTGTGGGTTTTAATTTCACTCAACTAAGGCTTACATGTTCCACCCTAAGACATGTTCTGGCCCTCACTGATCATCAGTGCACAAATTTTCATCTCTGTACTGTTGTCTGGTTTCTGATAACATATTTGAACGTGTTTTATCTAATGGAAATTCTATGAGCTAATGGAAATTAATTTTGTTGATACAAACATACCAGCTTTGCAGTGCATCAATTTGAACTGCCTGTGCAATGGCTTAGCACAAAAAAAATTATAATTATATTTATAACACATAAATTCAATAAAATTGATGATTTGTTATCCATCCTACTACCTCTAAATGATAAAGGATGCCACAGAATACCTAATTGTTAACACTAGAATCATCTATAATAGCAGAAAATGACTTTTCATTTACAAATCTTAGTGTCATGTACACCAATATAATACAGTCACACTGCTTGTCTTGTGTGCTTTACACACCACATACTGAAAATGTGCCTGTACCCCATGGGTGTGCTGCTGATTAAGTGTGCTATGATCACCTCAGTTATAACAGTGCAGTGGTCAAGCCACAAGTAGGTCATTAAACACTCTATCGAATCATATCACAGTTACATACGTAGATGTCCACTCTTCAGTGGACCTCATCATTTCTTAATGGCCATAGTCAAAGAGTTGTATATAATGGTTGTATATCACACCCAGTGAATGTTACTAGTGGTGTACCTCAAGGGACAGTGTTGGGTCCCTTATTGTTTCTGGTCTATGATTTACCAGAGTGTATATCATCATCCTGTGGTCTTTTCGCAGACGACTGTGTGTTCTATAGACCAATAACCAATCAAATTGATCAAGAAACTCTTCAGCAAGACTTATATAATTTACAGCTTTGGGCAAATAAGTGGCTAATGATGTTAAACGTGAATAAATGTGAAATTCTACACATTTCACTGAAGAAAATCATCAAGAAGTTGTACTTATTATATGATGAACCACTAAAGTGTGTAATTGAAGCTAGATATTTGGGAGTAATGATTGACTCCAAGCCTACTTTCAACACACATGTAAATTTAGCAATAAGAAAGCAAACAATACCTTGTCCTTCCTGAGAAGAAATCTGTCTTCATGCCAGCGTGAAGTGAAAGCTGAAGCTTGCCTGATGTATGTGCATCCATACTGGAGTATGCTACTTGTGCCTGGGCCCCTCACACCCAAAGTAATATTGACATGCTAGAAGCTGTTCAAAGGCGCGCAGCAAGATTTGTTATTGGAGATTTTGATCCACCAGCAGTGTAACACAAAATTAATGCTCACTACCTTGAAATGGAACAGTTTAAATTATCATCAAAGTATGTTAAGACTCCAAATTAATGATGTACAAAATTATTCATCATATTGTGGACCTTACTCTACCAGAATGTATCACTTTTAATAGAGGAATTACCCGGGGTCATGAGTACAAACTTACCCTGCCATTCAATAGAATTGACACATATAAATTCAGCTTCTTTCCTTCCACTGCTATACTATGGAACAACTTGCAACCAGAGACTGTTGAAGCTTCATCTATCACCGTGTTTAACAACCTTCTTATAGATGAATTGTAAATTGAAATTAGCTGTAGCTATATATTTTGATTTGTATATTGCATTTATACTCGCTGTGCGAGGTCTTCCAATTATAATAATAATAATAATAATGTCACATCAAGACACACGGTAGTGTGTCGTTCGGCCCAAGAAGTCGGCGCGCCACACCGTGAGTATATTAACAGGAAGAAAGAAAACGCAATCTTTAATACACATTTCCAAAGTAGCTACACATCACACAGTCATTTGCTAGAATTAAACAACAAGCGATCTGAAAACTACAATAAACTTATGAGAATATCTCTCAAATTCAATATGGGCATAGCTACTAGTGGTGATATGTATTAAATTTTGGTTGTTGAAAGGAGTGGTGTTTAAGCTATATAATGGGCAATCAAGCACATATTAAAGCCTATAATATTTGAAAACTAAACTGGTAAAAGGCCATACAGTTTAGGAGTGACTCGGGAGGAAATATCACACATAAGATTTATCCATCCAAACATCTCCAACAACTCAAAATGATCTATGAAGAAAGAAAAATGTAATGTATCATAATGCACATATGTATGTAGCAATAACAAATCAGTGCTAACGCGATATCGATTTTTCGCGTTATTCAAGTTACACTTACTCTAACACAAATCAGTGCTAACGCGACCCTAACGCGATATCGATTTTCGCGTTAGGGTCCGCAACGCGAAAAATCGATATCCTCCAATCAACTACCTAACTATTGTCATGTGTTAGGCTAAGTGTAACTTGAATAACACCAGCGTGGCAGCCAAGTTTGCCACTTTCTTCTGGTAGAAAACTATACAAATGTCTTAAAATCACGTGATTTTTCGTTCCAGCAGTTCGTAGGGTTCTTCGTATGCCACGATATTCACTCTCAACATTGTTCAAGTAGTCTATCATCAACTCAAAGTATTGGTGGTTTGATTTTATTGGTCAGTTTAGGGTGGCAGCACGATCTGTGCAGCATTTTGGCGACAGACAAAATGTTTCTTGCTCTGGAGCACAGGACAAGCAGAGCAGCAACTGCGCCGTGGGTCAGCAATGACCAGTACTAGGTAAAGTACCTGCATGAGGAGTATGGTTATAACTGAAGCTTGTTAGCCATCTGGCTGAGCCATCTATATGCTGAAATTCGGCCAAAATGACGCGATTTTTGCAAACAAATACCAGAATGGTTAATACATCAGTGAGACAGTCTCCAACAGCAAGGATACGTAGCTTATAAACACCTAACAATACGGCTATCTCGTCCAGTAAACGTATAGAGCAATCCAATGCATGAAATAGGCACTCACGTGATAGATATTCAAATCTCGGAAAATACAGCCATAATCTATTACAATGACATTAAAATCACTTGGAATCAAGTGACAATCAGTTTGTGTGCATTAGGTTCGACATCTCGATTAGCCCAGCAGTCTGAGACTCTCCTATGATGCCATCACAGCATAAAACACACCCGCACTGGCCCA